>NC_056743.1:1279496105-1279586105 GCF_019279795.1 Protopterus annectens
TGACAGCCAGCTAATTATCAAACATTTTGAACTGATAAGGTATGCAAGACATGTATTTACACAGTGTCACTGGAGACAAAGTTCTCACATAAAAGTACTGCTAACGTCAATCAGGTTGTTAGTAGTGCATGCACACTAAACCCATCACAGACAACATAAAGCATATACATAAACCCACATGTGCTGAAGCACTAAAATGTAACCATATTAAACCCCAAAGACCTCCTAGATGAAGCATATATAACAAATGCCCTCAGTAGTTCCAAATGCACTATCGCAATAACACCCACATCTTGATATAAAGGCACATCTCATGGAACCTCTACTTCTAAGCCATCACACAACCCAACATTCTGGCCATTGTGAGACACACTGATGTCCCTTTCACCAGGCTGAGTAAGGACTTCCAGATTACATATGCACTCAGTTCGTTGGACCACAAGTACCTGTTATGACTTAGCCACAGTCCATGTGAGAGTAAATGATGTGAGACATATTTCCCTAGATTATATGAAGACATGATGGAGCTCTCGTAATATGTGTCTTAGGTACATATGAGCCTAGCACTGAGCAGCATTCTACCTTTTCTAGGGATGATGCCACAACATAAACAGAAGATGACTGACTTTAATAATTGGTTTAGTTTTTGGTGCCATTTTTGAGGGGGTGCAATATTTGTTAGCATGGAAGGAGATAGTCAACAGACCGTGCTGATTTTGCTAGAGATGGTCTGCATCTCTCTTCTCTAGGATTTGAAATATTATTTAAAATATCTTCCTCCCCCATAATGTCTTTTTTAGGTAATACCAACCTGACAATCCTTCAGGCACAGCAAATCAAAACCAAAAAAATCTAAAGGTGCTGCTGCTCAGTGCCAGGAGTCTAAATAAACAACTCTACTCCCTCATTCTTCTCTCTCTAAAGAATTCTGATGTCTGTGCAGTCACATGGTTTACAGTGACTGTCAGCACCTGGCAGTACAGGGCTATAATGTCTTCCACACATTTAGCCCAGTTATTACACAGGCAGGGACTAAAGGTGGAGGTGTCTCAATTTACATCACAAATAAATATACGTCAAGGCTGGTCAAACAGGACAATGCACTTGAGCTTCCCCATGTTCAAATCACCACATTCAAAATCCCATACCATTTCCTTGCAAGCCATAGGTTATAGGTCCCTCTCTATGACCCAGGAAACCCATACCATGTATATAAGCTTACTGTAGAAACTCAACATCTAACCCCATACCATATTCATGGGTGACTTTAATTATCCCAGTATTAGCTGGGAATCATATATGACACCAAACACACAGACACAGAGATTCCTGAACTTTGTAGACAAAAACTCCCTGAACCAGATTGTCAATACACTGACCAGGGATGCAAACATACTAGTACTAGTCCTCACTAATATCATAGAACACTGCGCACTTCCTAGTATAATGTTCTGTCTGGGAAAGTCAACCCACAAAATGGTCTCCATTGAAGTAAAAATAAAACTCCATCTAATCCTGGAATGTTCAGGAACTACTCTAAAGATAACTTCCTACTATTAAATGATAACCTGGCAAAATCTTGAGCCCCTCTAAACCCTGAGAATACTGCTGCCTATATGAAACTGTTCACAGAAAACCTTTACATGCATGTTAATGAGCAGCTGTAACCACCAGGAATAAGTACAGAAATAACTCAAAAAACCAAGCCACCCTGGTGGAATCACAACATCAATAAGCTGTATCACAGAAGGAAAACAATCATGGCAAAAATTAGGAGGTGCAGCACCCAGCAGGATAAAAGCACTCTCAGCAAAATAAGCAAATAATTCAGAGGACAAATAAAGCCTACCAAACCCAAATTTTTGGTAAATCTGGCCTCTCACACCACAGGCAACCGCAAGGCATTCTTTAGCTATGTCTGCAACCTCAAAGGCAAGACACAATTGCGTGCAGAGCTCATTGTTAATGGAACCACCTACACTGAGCCAGGAGATACAGAAAACCTACTAGTAGACAAATTTAGCTCTAACTTTACCCTTCTCTCTCCCCAGCCTCCCTTCAGGAAATACCATCAAATATAATCCCCCCCCCCCCAATTATCACTAGGGAACAAGTTCTCAATGATCTCTCTAAGGCCAAAAATACTGCATTGATGGGTAATGACAATATACCAGGATGCTTTCTAAATAGCATGAAGCATGACCTATCAGGCCTTCTGGAATCAGTGTTTAGCTATAGCCTCCAAATAGGCTTCATGCCTCACAAATGAAGAGCAGCAACTGTGATCCCTCTGCACAAAGGTAGGCCATCAATGGATGTTGGAAACTTCAGAGACATAAATCTTAATAGTCTCATATACAAAGCAATGGAAAGAATTATCATGGAAATAATCAGTAGTGACATAGGAAACTTCCAAACACTGGACCCAACCCAGTTTGTTTTTGTCAAGGACAGGTCATGCCTACTCAACCTGGTGAACTTCTTTGAGAAGGTCACCAAAGCAATGGACAAGGGCAAAACAGTTTACACTGTCTACCTTGACCTGACAAAGGCATTGACACAATACCCCACTCAGGCATTGTTGATAAACTCAAGAAGCTAGGCATAAACCTTTACATCACCTGGTGGATATCCAGCTAGCTCACAGACGAAACCCAGGGAGTTAGAATTGGGGAGTTCACCTCTACAAAGAGGCCAGTCACCAATGGATTCCCTCAGGGATCAGTCATAGGACCTTTCCTTTTTGGCATTTACTTCACTGAAGTCAAGGCCAGTGTCAACGACCTCTGGCTGAACAAATTTGCAGACAATTTCAAATTAGAAGCAATCATAAAATCACCAGTTGACACTAATGTTCTCCAAGAAAAGCTAACAAAGACAAATAACTTGCATCAGAGTTGTGGACTAAAACTAAATGCCAAGAAATGCATAATAGTATTCTTTAGGAAGTCATCCACCCCTGGTAACTATCGTATTGACAACACAACTCTAAGAGACAACCCAGCAATCAGAGACTTGGGGACACACATAGACAGTAATCTCTCCTTTGACAATCAAGTGTCTATGGTAATGAGGAAATCATTCTATGTTGAGGAACTCATAAACAAAGGTCTGGCATCTAGGTCCAGGTAGGTCTTTGTTCCACTATATTTGGCACTCATCAGACCTATCACTGAGTACAGTGCCCTTGTTGGTATGTACCTAACCAGGCACATCCACTAAATGGAATGTCCACAGAGGTTCCCCACCAAAAGAATACGGGGCATAAATGACATGCCCTGTGCAGACCACCGCAAAGCCCTATCAATGTATTCTGTGTCTTACAGGCTGTTAAGGAGAAAGCTATGCCTAGCATACATGGCATCTTCAGACCTCAGTCTGATGGACCTCTTATATATCTGCAAAACAAAGAGCATCAGAATTACTTGTTGTAAAGATTTAAACTTTGCCTGTGATATAAATAATACCTGTTGGAGAAACAGGTATACATCTTAAAGACTACCCCTTCTCTGGAACAGATTCCCCATCCATGTGAAGTAGAGCTCCTCTCTAACCCAATTCAAGAGTAACTTGGACAGTTGGATGGGGAACCAGAAATTCACCCGTGGTTTGGCACTTGTGTCTCTAATGGACATAAGCAGTTTGTGAATAGCTCATCTTGCTTGTAAATGTTTCATTTTCCAAGCCCATGCTTACACTTATCAAGGGTACCAGAACTTGTTAGAGATTTGGGATGCATGAAGCTTAAACAGACCCCAGCGGTCATTAGTGTAATATACACCTATGAATCTATGAACATTGTGCTCCAATGGAAACACAGTCTGAAGTCCCATACACTGGTAACACTGTAGATGCAAGCTACTTCTCCAGCAACACTCACTAGCTCATAGTCCCCCACTCAAGTCATATAAAAATTGCACACAAAGAGGGAAACACACACACACACACACACACACACACACACGCACACACACACTCGTGCACATGCACACGCTTTCTGAAAATTCAGATGTAAAAAAAAAATCTACATTTTTGCAGTGGAGCAAGCCTCCCTGAACCCCCATAACTCTTGCAAATTATATATACCAACTCTGAGATTGCACTACAGTGGGGAAAAATGTAAATTTCCCGATCCCAATTGTACTGAGATCTACACATAAATACTTTAATGGGTAATTTACTATTTTCCCCACTGTAGTGCAATCTTGGAGTTGGTATACATAATTTGCAGGGAGTGTGGGCAGTGCGGGGTACTTTCCCCCCCTTCAAAAATGTAGATTTTGTTTTTTTACATTTTCATTTTTGGAAACTTGAAAATATTGCCTTGACCATATGAATTTCGAGTTTCTGAAAACTCAATAAAAAGTTGACAATTCAGTTTATCAAAATTGCTTATTAAAACCCTGTCTAATGGTTTCAGTCCTTCACCCCTTACTTAACTATATTAACTCCATTGTCACATAATAATGGATATAGAGAATACCCCACACCCAGTAAATCTGTGCCCATACTGTACACAAACAGAAAATGCACTGGCAGCAATTTTCTATGTAAAACAGAAATCAAAGAGGTTAATAACAGAAATATCAGATCAATGAGTTATGTCATCTAGTTGACAGTCAAGGAATAGTACGTACTTACAAAATGTAACATTAATTTCTTTTCCCTTCCATGAAGCCCAGCCCTTGTAGCACTGAACAATCTAAAGTGCCACATTACTGCAAAACATTGGTGAGAATCTTTGAAACAGGATCCGTTTTCACACTGAACTGTGGGAATATGCACTCTAAGCCATGATCTTGCATTAGCTAATCTTCATTGACCTTCTGCTGTGTCCATTTAACTTTGGTTCTATAAAAAACAAAGCTGGTGAGTATGAAGCAGGCATCTCTTAGCATGATCCAAACATTACTAGTTTGTCAGAAACCAGGCTAAAATTTCAAATCCTTAATTAATTTATATGCAGTTGCTATATCAGAGTATTGGGTAAAAAAAGTAACAGTAACAGACAATCAGATATTAAAAGCAATTGATATAACTAGGAAATCAGTTTCTTTTCAAAAACTGATGTACACGCAATTGATGATTTGGAACAATGCATATTACACACATCTTAGATTACATAAATTTAACCCTAGGAATTCTCCAATTTGTCCATACTGTGCAGATCAAACAGCGGATCTTCTTCATATGTTCTGGAGTTGTAAATGCGTATATAAACTTTGGAACTCTCTTAAAGTACAACTGCAAAAGATGGGTTATCAAAGTTCTACACTGTCATGGGAATTTATGATTCTACACATTCCTCCAAGAGAGCTTTCCAGATCGCAAACTATTATCTGTATGAATATTATTTTGCTGATGAAACTCTATATAGCCACAAATTGGCTAGAACCACATAAGACATCATGGAATAATTTTAAGCTTGTGGCTATAAAGCATATACTAGCACATAAATTACTTCTGAAACAAACTAACAAAAATATTAATAACCCGAAAATATGGGAAAAGGTCTTCAATATTATATTAGCATGATACTGATTTTAGGAATATATTAAATATAGGAAGCATTTCATGTAGATGTTGTATAAATGGTTTGTAGTAGTTATAGTGTATTATGTGTGTGATGTTTATTGTATTTTTGTAATGTTTTTGGAAAATATATTTCAATAAAAATTTATTATGGAAAAAAAAAAAAAAAAAAGAAACCAGGCTAAATGCACACAACTTACCTAAGAGTACTGGTATTCCACAGATATTACTGTAGATCATCCAGGTAACAAAACTGTGGAGTTGTGTTATTAGCAAAGAAAACATTTTGTTATATGAACATATCATGTGTTCCAGTCTGAATCTTACTGACTGCACCAATGGGAGCCACATTAAAATATGCTTTATTTTATGCGGCTGACCGCAACCAGTCCAGAGGCAGTGGATGTTGCAACAAGTTATGCACAAAAATGCTATCAAGATACCACTTGCTTCTTCAATTTAAGAAGTACCAACGCACCAACGAGATAAAATAAACAGCTTTTATTCCACAGAAATTGCCACAAGCGCTTTCGCCCGGTATTACCAGGCTTTATCAAGTGTGCGGTCAGCCGCATTTTCTTTTTCTTCGTATTTTAAAGTACTACTTGGTTAATGCTTTATTTTATACTACTTTTTCCTACTGGTCTCACCAAAAATGTTGCAAGATTTTTTTCTGTCCATATTTAAATCCTGGTGCAGTAAGAAACAGCATTGCTGTCATGGGTGACCATATATAAATCTACTTGTTTACTCTGGCTGATACTATAAATAACTGTTTTCTTAAACTTTAAAGCAAGTAGTCAGAAACCTACTGAGACCAAAATGTGCATTCTGTAACTATTCACTTCTAGATGTCATTGCTGCAAATTATCCAAAACAAACACTCACTGAGCAGATTGTCTCTCACCGTTATGTAACAGTTTACCCATCACATTCAGTTTGTCATTCATCTAATCGCTACCATGAACATTTTCACTCAGAAGAAAAATGAAGTTATCCTTAGCACAACAAACTGATCCTAAATCCTAAATAATTATAACATCAAGAATAACTATATAATATGTTCACTCTGCATTTTGTTAACCTGCAGGATAAGTATTTCTATAGCAACAAAAAAAAAAAAAAAGGCAACAGAGGAGGCCAGACCCCCACTTGCCTCTCAACTCAAAGTTTTAATTCAGTGGTGTGGTTTGGTTTGTAGAAACTATAAAAACACTGGGAAAATACAAAACCATTCTTCATTTCAGATGTTCTGGTGCAGCCACTGACGTGCTAGTGTTATGAAACAACTTTGGAGTTCTACATTTAAGGTTTACAATCTTGCATTTTTTATTCTTTTACTCTTATTTAATGCAAATTGTTTCATCTTAAATTTGTTTTGCTTTACATGTGCTGTATTTTATTTTTTTTTTTTATCTTGGATTTTTACAAATAGTATTTAGGGCAAGTAAGCAAGCATTTATTTTCTGTTCTCTGTTCTGACTACAAAGAGATAAAGGCTAGGAAATACACAGGACGAGTTGTGAAGCAGCATGTTTATCTAAAGTTAATGGAAATGGAAAAGGTTTTAATCTTTTGGAACTGACAATAACCTGCTGCTGGTGTGAGACTAGGTTTCTCACCCACCTACCCTTTTTCTGTTGTCCTATTAAATTTAGTGGCTCTTGATTGTCCCACCCCTTTTATACATTTGATTTTGAAAGCTCTACCCAGTCTCATTTTGACTGTTGCGGTAGCATTGTCACCTCATAGTAAGACGTTGTCCTGTTCGATTCTCAGCTAGAGAATCTTCTGTGTGGAAACATGCATGAATGGGTGTACCGTCGTTGATGGTTGTGCGTCAGGGCCGGCAAATCGGCACGTAAAAATCTACTGCCAAACATTAGCGGACCGGAGTTCCACTGTGGCGACCCCTAACCGGGAAAAGCCGAAAGACACAACAACAACATTCTAATGAACACTAGAAATTCAAACTAGGAAGGCTCTTCCCTAACACAGCTTCAGTTACTCTCTCCTTCATATATTTCCAATATTAGTACACCCTGCAACCCTACAATACAAAGAGTATTAGTCCATTTTAGTACATCAGCTTTTGAAATCACAAGCATCTGGCCATGCCTACCAATTACTGGTAGTCTATGAACTACAGCTGAGGAGTCTGCTTCAGATTAGAGCTACTGTTTTATCCCTGGTGAGAGAAGAAGCACAAAGACATTGATTCCTAACTGTCTCTGACCAGTGTATAGGGAAACTCCTTGAGTGGTCTGGTTTTGGACCAGCACTGAGCTGCTGTATGTACTGTCCTGGGCATCTACTAGATGAAAGCAGCAACAAGCCAACAGGCCCACAGAGCATTTTGGGATAAAACTGCTGATCACTAAGATAAGACTGCTGGTCACCTGCTTCTTAAGAACCAGCTTGGGATTAGTGTTTTGCTTCCGATGAGAGAAAAAGCAAAGGGTCATTGATTCCTGGTGGAGTGCATCTGCAGTTAGACCAGCACTAGTAATAGCCAGGTAGTAATCAACAGATGAATCACCACTATTTATCTGTCTTGGCTAACCTAGTGAGTAGCTACATTAGTGAGCTTTTGCTGAAATTAGTTTACTGGTTCCTTCTGGTAGCAGAAGAAGGTTCCCTGGGTAATTGTGGGCATCATTTGTTACAGTGGTGCTATTGGTTGGTGTGCTCTATTGAGCTTTTTTGTTACTTATTTTCTGTGTTATAAATAAGGTGATTTGGCGCATGACGCTGCCCAACAGGCAGTGGTAAAGCACACTGCACTATATATATATATATATATATATATATATATATATATATATATATATATATATACACACATGTATTTAGAGCCTTAGCTTTCTCTCTAGAACCTACTCCTCTAATCCCTACTGTAGTTTAAATAGTCATAGGTTCATAGGTTCATACTAGGCTATCTGCCCTAGGGCATTTATAAGCCTAGCCAGAGTATGTTTGGCTTTTGCCACCCATTTTAAATTAATTTTGCTATGCCCTTTTTCGAGGTTAGTATACTGTGCCTCTGTCTAACAGTGACACAGAAGTGATACCCGGGGTAAACCTACGATCTCCCATCCACTCATCAAGATTCCTCTTGAAGAGAGTCAATGAGGGACTCTGCCTAACCTGGACTGGGATTTTATTCCAGAGTGAAGGGAGCCTCTGGGTTATGAATCTGTCCCTCCAGCATGTCCTATTTATTTCAGTGCTGAGGTTCAAGTCTCTCGAGCACGTAGCTCGATGGGATTTGGATTTTTTGAGGTGCAGCATGTCCCTTAATTCCGGGTTGGACATGGCTTTATACGTCAGGCACAGATCGCCTCTGAGCAGGCGATATGCCACTGAGTAGAGCTGGAGTTTCTTTAACCGGGCAGCATATGGCATCTGTTTGAGCCCTTTGATCCTCTTGGTGAGACAATATTTGAGTCAGTATTTGTACAAAGAGGTTCTGGTTTGTGCTAGGTGGCACATTGCTCTTTGGGTGTAGACTTGGTTTGTTTTAGATAAATAATACTTGTAGTGAATCACCACCAAAGCTCATAGGTGTAACTCCCCTACAGCCCACATTAGTAAGCACCTAGAACCATTGGTTTGCATTTCCAACCATCTCTGTAACCAGCTTGGTTGAAATGGGTATTTCTGAATCAATGTAGCAGTTCATGTTTATTGATAACCACCCACTACTTAAACCAGAGCACACAGTGTGTGATAGATGTAGTTATACAATGTTATTGGATGCAAAATCTCACATGAAGTCATGACAAATAAAAAGCAGGTTGTCATTATCACGCAATACCATTCTAAACAAAAGACACACAGCTCAGACCAAGCACTTAGACCTTCGTATGCTGAGGCTCTTAAAAGTAACTTACCTAAACCACATATGAAAACTAAAAGTAACATAAGGTGGCACTAGAGGGGGCACATGGGAGCACAACTTCCTCCCTCTGTGAAAGTGTGCACTCCTTTGAGTGCCCCAGTCCCTGAGAATGCTTAACAAATGATGGGGATACTCAAACAAACGTTTGTGGTGCCAGCGGGGCATGTCGCAAAAGGCCATGAATTCATACATGAGTGAGTACACCCTGCATGCGCAGTTCATTCTTTAGCATATCTTTTGAATGTCTGATCAGGAGATTAAGTCAGGTGAAGGTGTCTATTGCAACATTATAAGCAGTTGGAAGAAGAAATCAGTGTCTTTAGGAAAGTGGTCATTTCAACATTGTGATTAATGCCTAGTTAGACAGGGAGTTTCTGGTTAAGTGACTTGCTCAGAGTCACACAGATGGAAGTAGAAAGGCTCAAATCCTGCACCCCTGAGAGAGCTTATTGACAGCTTTCCACCTTAGCCCTCCACACCAACCCTTATTAACTTCTTTTTTAGTTAAATCTGCTAATAAGGTTTTATTCATTTCTTTGCTCAGAAAATGCATGGCCTTGCAAGACCTGCTGTAGTTCTATTAACATTTTAAGTGAGTTAGAGCTGTCTGGCACTTAAGGCTCTGAGCTGTTAACAAATTGCTTCTTGTAGTCAAGGGTACAGAGTTTGAATCCTCCCACCTCCATTTGTGTATAGTGTGACTGTGAGCATGTCACTCAGACAGTACTCCTGGATCAACCTTAAAAAGGAACACTTTCTTCAATATGTTTACCTGGCTCTCAAACAGTTAAAAAAATTATCTTTAAAATGTGTCCTTTTTGGGACCTCCCAGTTATGTTGGGCTTTGTCCAGAATTCTTGAGCAATGAAACTGAGAATTATTTTGGTCTGTTCCCTGTAAATTTTGTGGCTTCCTGGCAAATTGTTGTGGATTAAATTCAATAAATAACATTAGCCATATGAGTTTCAGACTTTGTGTCGTTCAAAAATTTTGTTGCTAATGTAACTTTCTAAGTGTGTAAGAGAAAGTTTTAAAATTTCTTCCTGATTGTTGGGTCTTTGTCAGTTATTCTTGAGCTAAGAGATTGGGAGGGCATAGGTTATGTGCAGTGGGATGCTCTGTATGGCTGTCACAGGAATGAGCTGAAATATACGTCTCAGTCATTATTTATGTATTTGTTCTTTCATTTTATCACAAGCAAACATCTAAATATACACAGTCATATAAAGGGCTGTAATTGATGGTTGAATTTGTGTGTGTATCCTGCTTCCCAGAGTATTTATTGAGCAAAGGAGGAAATCAATTGTAGTAAACAGGGGCTTCATCATATGAGCCATGTTCTTTGGGTACAATCCTTGGTTTCATTGTTCTGTTGACTGTTACCATTGCACTTATTTGTTCGTGAATAAATTGCACAGCATGAAGTCTACTAGTTTAATGTTAAAATATTAACTGTGAATGTATTTTTAATTTGACTTGAGTTTGTTTGTTTCTTTCTTTTTGCAAGAGAAAGGTGTGAAATGCAATGTTTTGGGCTACAACAATTTGGTACTTAGTGCAGATGAGTTAAGGCTATGAGCTGTCAGTGAGATGTTCCCCATAGTGCAGCTTTTAATTCCATCAGCCTTTGTTTGTCTGTTATGAATCTGACCAAGTAATTTTACCAGACAGTAATCCTGGACTGCCCCTGAAAAAAGACACTTGTGTCCAGTAGGATGTTCCAACCTGTCAGCAAATTCATTACACATTTACCTTTTGAATTGCTGCAACCCTTCAGATAATCTCTAATTAGTGCTTCACTGTATACCATTTGACTATGAATCCTTGCATGTCTTTTGCGGTTTAATTGATTGCCAGATGCATTTTAAATAAATGTGAGTTTCAAAGGAAGAAAAGTTTACTGTTGCTGATACTGTTTTCAAAGTGAGGGTGTTTTGATTTGTTCATTAAATGGCTAAGTTTTAAATTAAGTCTAAATATCTGTGATCATTGTAAAAGTAAATAAGAAAATAAAATACACACTGGTAGGTTTCAACAGAGTTTTATGGTAACTGGGAAGAGACGGACAAATAATGGGATATAGGTTTGGCTGCAGGGGTGGGGGATTCTGGTACATTACTTTCTGCCTGTGGTCCCATTTGACCATGATCATGCTCTGATCTTATTGTTCAGAAAGTGCATGAGTACTTAGCCTCATACGTATGTCCTATCCTTTTGGTTTTCTATCTTTTAAACCAGGTAAAGGAACAGCCCAGGAATACTGTCTGGTTAAGTGACTTACTCAAAGCCACACAGTAAGCAAATGGTGGTAGAAAGAATCAAACACTGTAACCTTGACTACAGGAAGCAGCTGACTAAGAGTTAAAGCTTTAATCCTGTGTGTTAACTGCCAGACCTTCACTTGTTAGTTCATTTGCTGTTAAATTACTTAAATTACTGAGGGTTAACAATTTCTAAGGTTTATAGTCAGTAATGCCAGTTATTAGAATGTCATAATTTTTGTTGTTGAAATGCTCAGAAAATGCATGTTGATTTATAAACTGTTAACTTTCAAGTGAATTATAGTAGTTTGCCTTTTATCTGTTTACGATTTTGCAGAGCATCACTGATTGTGCTTTATATTCATGCCCTGTCCCTCGTCAGCTTCTTCTTCTTCTTCCCTTTTTTGGCAAATCAGTGAGGATTACTGTCAGTCAGTAATTCCAGCCATTACAGTTTCATAGTTTTTATTCTTCTGACAATGCACATCCAAGCAACACTTATTACTTTGTTAACATTTTAAGTGATTTGGAATTGAATGGCACTTATTTTAACAAGCTGGTTCCTGTAATCGAAGATAAAGGGCTTGAAATCTTTTAAACCCCCCATTTTGCCTACTTTGTTTCTTTGAAAAAGTCACTTAACCAGACAGGTCTCCCAGGTCACCCATGATAAGGGACACTTTGTCCATTGGGTTTACCTGGTTAACAAATATATAAAATAATATTTAAAATGTGTCCCTTTTTGTCCCCTATTATTTTTGTCATTGTCCAAAATCCTTGAGCAAAGAAGTTGAGATGTATTTTTTTGTTTGTTCCTTTTAAAATTCATGGTTTCTGGCAAATTGTTCAGACTGCACTAACTAAGTAATGGCAGGTATGTGAGATTCAGGTTTTTTATCCTTCAGAGCATGCTTGATAATACAAAGTTTGTTATTCTATCAACTTTGTAATATTTAAAATCCGTTCCTGATTTTGTTCTGTGTTTCTCAATCTTGAGCTAAGAAGTTAAGAGGGCAGAGGGAAACTGCTCCACATGGTTTTAAAATCAATGAGGTGAGATACAGTTCTGAGATATGCTTCTGGGCCATTCTTTATGAATTTGTTTATCCACTTGATGACCGAATATCTCAGATGTACAGTCATACAAGTGGCAGTAACTGGTGAATGTGTATGTGTGTGTGTGTGTGTGTGTGTGTGTGTGTGTGTGTGTGCATTTTTGTGCGCGTGTGTGTGTGTGTGTGTGTGTGTGTGTGTGTGTGTTTGTCTGTGTGGTAGTAGTAGTACTAGTAGTTATAGTAGTAGCAACGTAGTAGGTATAATGAAGTAATAATAACTGAGCTGTGGAGAAAGGAAATTGTAACTGAGAATTTGTAACTAGAGATGCTAAGAGAGAGAATGTGAGAATAATTTGCTGGTTTTTTGTGTGTGTTCGGGGCCTATATTTTTTCAACTTACTTTCAAGACTCTAATGTTGGAAGAGCTGACTGTATGGTAAAACACAAAATATTACAACTGCTATATATCTTTTTTATCTCATAAGTAGTGTGAAATGAAACTTTTACTTTGTAACCAGTAAATTTGGTAAGGAAACATATACTGGGGGTATCAAAGAACTTCCTTTATAAGTATAAAACCCATAGTTTAATCACTGTGTGAGCATCCTTCATAGTTGTAATTAAATATGTCACTTTTTACCTATATGTCCCATATTGTGCAAGATAGTGCAGTATTCCACATTCGAAGATGGAAGGTTGACTGTGACTGTAGTTAATTTAATTTTTTTGCTTGCTGGTGTTATGGATGGTTTGATATTGCAAGGCCTGCTGTTATCTGTTTTGCTTGATTCTTACAGATTTTTTTTTTTTTTTTTGAGGAGAGGTGCCTGGCTTGCCCATCTGAGGCTTTGGACTTTTGTAAGTTGGGTTGTTTCTCTTGAGAGTCTATAATTGTTGAGGATCTGTTTATGTAGGCAAACAAGTAAATGTTCCACATTTTGCCCATTTATTCCACCTTATAAGTAGCAGGGTAATATTCCATATTTTGAAGAGAATAAGTTGACTGTGGCTGCAGTTTCATTCTTTTGTTTGCTGGTAATATGGATGTTATGGTGTTGTCAAACCATCCTAAATTGACTTAAAATGAAGAAGCCTTAGCATAACAATTTAAGAATATGTAGCTTTAATCATCACAACTACAATTTCTTAAAGTCTTCTGTTGAAATTTGCTCATGTACAGTTATAATAGCATTCAGAAAATCATAACTGCATAAATTAAAATCCCATACACCCAAAAAGTATTCAGAAGCTGGAATGTGTTATTGTGAAAAGATATTCCCTTTTCAGTACTACACATATCTCTCAGCTATCACTATTTTTGCAGAATGTCTCTGATTTTGCTTCAGATGTTTGTCCTCTCATTCATAACACTTTTTTTATTTTGATTTTCTGGTAAATTGCTCCTGATTAGAGTCAGTCAGTAATGCTAGCCATTAGAGTTTTATGCTTCTCATTTTTCAAAACTTTATATTGATGCAAAACATGTTGTCCTACTTACTTTTTGAGTGAATTAGAGTAATATTTAAAAATCATTCCCTATTTTATCTCTCCCCTATTATTTTGGCTTTGTTCAGAGTTTTTGAAACACTTTTATTGAATTATCACTTATGGCATAGGCAAACTTACATTAATATAAAAGTAAACAGACCATATTAACAAGTTAACATTTACAAACATTATACATCACATATATTGTTCTGTACAATATAATCAATCTAACTTTACATAAGTTGTTCAGTTCCTTCCTTTCCTTAAACTTCATTCCTCCTTTAAAACATTTTCTGCATGTATTGTTCCCACAATTTCTACTTTCTTGACTTAAGATTCCACTTCCTGTTCTTTTATCTCTGTTATGGTATTCACTGCTTCAGATATAGTTGGGTTGTCCAGAATTCTTCACCAAATAAGCTGAGAGGTAGGGTGCTACCCCAAAACATTCAGGCCTACATTATTTATATTGGTGTTATTTCAGTAAACCAGAAACAGAGTACTGAGTTGTTCATGTTGTGCATTTGCTTGGTACAGTTTCTTTTGTCTTTATTGATGCTGTTTCCTTGGGGGAGCTGGAAAACTAATGTATGCCTTTTTTTTGCAGTCTCAGTAGCCAAAAAGGTAGCACACTTGCCTTTGGTGCAGAAGGCTGTGGGCTCTGTTCCATGTCAGGTATTTGGATTAAAAATTTCCTGTACTGACACTGCAGTGCAGCTGGGGGGGGGGTGCTACCCTCCTTGGATTCCATCCTTTGGATGAGACTTTAAACTGAGGCCCCATTTGCCTGAGTTGGTAACAGCTCAGGTGTATGTAAAATATCCCATGACACTTATCAAAAATAGTTGCCCCTATATATCAGTCATTTCATTATACCTTTGTACTCTGACTATGTTAATGCATCAGAATCCTTAAGTGAGTATGGTTATTATATCCCAAGGGTCCTGCCACTGTAAAGTGATCTTAAGAGGTTTCTCCCCAGAATCCACTAGCCCTCTTTATACAAGTCATGCTAGGCCTAAGGAAATAATTTTTTTAACTTCCATGTAACAGAATGGCAGTAGTGTGAGTCACAGGCATCTTGCACAGCTTCTACCTATTTTCACTTTTTTATTTGAATTACTCTGATTTGTGTTCTCAGAACAGCTCTTACTTCTTTAATAATAGTTCTAAATGTTTAACAAAGTAAACTAGCTAAACTGCATTGTTTAAGGCTTCCAATTTTTAGTCCAAGTGCTGACAGACCATCTCCCAAAATCTTCCTGGGGTCTCAAAACTATCATTTTAATCTAGGAGTTGTTAACAGACCATTCTTGCTTTTACTTAAAATAACTTTTAACAGACCTTTAAACTACTTCGCTACTCACCAGTCTCAACAAGATGTATATTTTTTCATGAATGCTGGCAAAATATGCTGAATTTGTTTTAAAATATTTTCCTTACAATGAATCTCAAAACAAAATAAGTCTGACTTTCTGTTCTTGAATTTGGGTTAATGATATTTTTTCTTTCAAGTGAAGCAAAAACAACTTGGCACATGACATTGTCTCACTTTTGTTGAGCCTTGTCTGCAAAGCTATGGAGAGGATCATAATGGAACTCATAAATAAAGACATTGGGGACCTACAGACACTGGATCCTACCCAATTTGGCTTTGTCAAGGGCAGATCCTGCCTCTTGAACTTGGTCGACTTTTTCGAAACAGTCACTAAGGCCATTGATGAGGGTAAGGCAGTTCACACAGCCTACCTTGACCTAGCAAAAGCGTTCGACACAATACCCCACTCGGGCATCATAGAAAAGCTCACCAGCTTAGATGTAAACCCATATGTCACAAGATGGGTTGCAAACTGGCTCAAGGACAGAACACACAGGGTTAGAGTTGCTGGTGCCATGTCAGACTCTAAGCCGGTCACGAGCGGTGTCCCACAGGGCTCAGTCCTGGGCACACTCTTGTTCGGCATTTATTTTTCTGAAATGCAGGCAAACATAGGGAGATTGTGGCTGACAAAATTTGCAGATGACTGCAAACTGGGCACCATAATTGACACTCCATCAGACACAGACATCCTCCAGAAAGGTCTCATAGAAATGGATAACTGGTGCCAGAGCCATGGCCTTAAGCTAAATGCCAAAAATGTATAGTCATACCCTTTGGGAAAAACAAGGTAACCCCTAATTACCACATAGGTGGTAATCCATTAAACACTGGAAGAAGTTATCAGGGACCTGGGGACCCAAGTTGACAGTAACCTCTCTTTTGACACTCACATTGCCAAAGTGGTTAGGAAGACCTTCTACATTGCCCACCTGATCATGAAGGGATTCACATCCAGATCAGGAGAGGTCATTGTACCCCTGTACTCTTCACTTATCAGACCAATGATTGAGTACAATGCCCCATTCGGAATGTACCTTACCCGACACCTGCAGCAGTTGGAAAGACCCCAAAAGTTCCTCACCAAAAGGATAAAGGGGCTCAAACATATGTCATACGATGCCCGACTGAAGAAACTCCAGCTCTATTCAGTCGCATACCGTCTGCTCAGAGGTGATCTATGCCTGACATACAAGGCCATGTCCAACCCGGAATTAATGGACATGCTCCACCTCAAAAAATCCAAATCCACCAGTGCCACGAGAGCAAGAGACTTAAACCTCAACATGGATATAAATAGGACGTGCTGGAGGGACAGATTCATCTCCCAGAGACTCCCTACACTATGGAACAGAATCCCAGTCCATGTGAGGCAGAGCCCCTCACTGACTCTGTTCAAGAGAAATCTTGACGAGTGGATGGGAGATCGTAGGTTTACCCCGGGAATCATCTCTGTATCACTGCTGGACAGAGGCACAGCAAACTAATGGGTATAGTATTCTCATCCTAAGGGGTGGTGAAAGCCACACACACTCTGGCTAGGCTTATAAATGCCCTAGGGCAGATAGCCTATTATGAACCTATGAACCTATGAACCTATGTATTAGTAGCAACACCTTTGATGTGTTGCACTATAACATACCAACACTTCATCCAAACTATAATTCTCACACATGACAAATTTGTAGTTTTTCTGTGTTGTGAACATTGCCAGGATTTGTAAGATTATGGCCTTCACTTTTTTCATAGGAAATGGGATTTCATTTCTAACATTAGATTATGGGTGAGTTGTTACCATGTGTCATGGATTCTGTACTTTATTGGTATGGTGTATTGGTGTTTTTCTTTTCTGTATGCCCTTTGTGCTCCACTAGCTAGTTACTATTCCCAAGCAAGGAAAGGAACCTGGAGTCGCCACCAGCCTTCAGCAACCTCACAAACACACAACACAGTCACCCACCCTGAAATATCCAAGAGTCACACTGACCCAGTTCAAAAGTCATTAAGGAAAACCTCCACACAATCCAATACCCTAGGCAAAGGTGACTCAATTGTGAGAAATGCAGATGCACCAATCACCAGGCTGTGCAAGGAGAGTGCCATGGTCAGTTGTTTACCACTGGCTGGGATTTGCCTCATTACACAAACACTCAAGTCCTTGCACCAGAAGTGCACATATGATGCAGTCACAGTATATGTGCATGTAAATGAATTGAGATGTAACTCCCTGGACTATTTTAAGAGAGAGATATGATGGAGCTCTTGGAATATAAGTCTGAGGCTGGTATGAAACTAAGTTTGAACGGCATTCTACCATCACCAAGAATGATGTCACAATATGAACAAAAAGTTATTGTTTTCATCAATTAGCTTAGCTTCTGGTGTCATTCAAAGGAGGTACAATTTATATTCATATAAAGATAGATATAAATATAGATATCGATATAAATATTGATATATATGTAGATGTAGATGTAGACATCATCTTGGGAAGAGATTGTAGACAGTCTTTGCTGCCTTGCCAAAGATGGCCTGCACTTCTCCCCCCCCAAGCTTTTGTATATTGGCTAAATCATTATCTACTCCATAGTGCCTTTTTCAGTCAATGTCAGTCTTCTAAAGCTTCCATCTTAACAAAACAGAATAAGGATAACATTAAGGTATTGCTGCTCAATGCTAGGAGCTTAACAAAATACTCCTAGCACTCCTTCGCCTAGAAAACATTGATGCATGCATCATCACAGACACCTGATACAAGACCGATGAAAACACTCCATCAGTGCAAAGTTTCAATGTTTATCACAAGTTTAGGCTCACTGTATTAGATGAAGGTACTAAAGGTGGCAGTGTCTATAGTCTTAAAAAAATCACATCCACACTTGCTAGATAAGATAATGTCCTGTAACTCATCCATGTCCAACTTAATATTGACAAAACTCCTTATCATATCAGCGAACTATAGGATCCCTTCTGTGTCCCCCTCAGTCTGCCCCTCACACCTCGCTAGTACAGAGTCCCTAGGTACTAAGTGAAACACTATTCACCTAGGAGAGTTCAACTTTATCCTTCAATAAACTGGGAGACTTCTACATCTTCAAACATGTACTACCAGAAATTTCTAAATTCCATCAATATAAACTCTCTGGACCAGTTATCCTGCAAACCAACGGGGATGATAAAATCCTAGATTTTGTCCTTAACAACATGGCACAGCTTTGTTCCCCACCAATTGTTACTTCTCCTTGGTCAGTTCTGACTACAAATCAGTTAGCTTCCCCATAAGACTGAACCCAGAAGCACCTTTCAATACCTCGGTATTCAGAGATTATGCAAAGGCTAGTCTGCTAAAACAGTGATAAACTGGCTAAATTCAAATGCCTCTTCCATCTTAATAAGTTCCCTGCTTATTCAGACTCTTTTACTGCCAAATTCTGTGCATATGTAAATTGTTGCATAGACACATGTGCCTCCCTCAACAATAAATACAATGCCAATTTCAAAATTAAATCCCTGTCATTAAATCCTAATATAAACAGGCTCTATAACCTTCACCCCATTGGCCTCCTCTATTCCTAGATCAAGTACCTGCATCTACAGTCATCCAAATCTCTCAACAACAAGTCGTCAAAGCCAAGAACACTACTTCTATAGGTCTGGACAACATACCAGGTTGTCTACTGGTCAGCCTAAAACATGTCTTGTCACCCCCCCCCCCCCACACACACACACACACACGCCATTCAATATTAACCTCAAAACAGCCTTCCTGCCAAAAGAATGGAGGGCAACAACAGTCATTCCTTTGTACAAAGGGGGGCTTCAATTCACCCAGGTTTAAAGAGCCTTAAGCCTGACCAGCCTCATATGTAAGGCTATGGAAAGGATCATTATGGAATTAGAAAATAAAGATTCAGGTAGCCTTCAGACAATTAACCCAAGCCAGTTCAAATTTGTCAAGTGCAGATCCTGCCAACTTAATCTAATTGACATCTTCAAAAAAGTTACTGTAGTACTGAGTATCTCCACCCAGGAAATTAAACAGTTGTGTTGCACATTTTATTGTAAGTGCATTATTTTGTTCTTTAACTGCAGCTAGTAGGCCTGTTGTACTGTTTTTGTGTCAGATTTCATCTCTGGCGTATTACAGTTCTGTTGAATTGTTCTGTAAGTGCATTGCTTGTTTTGGTTAAACTGGCTAGTAGGACTCAATAGTTGTACACAATCTAAGTGAGAGTATGGTCATGGTCTATTGCTGTCTGGTTCCATTTGGCTTGTTCAGAGCCAGATACAGCACATGGTAACCTAGGCAGTTGCCTACAACCAGGTGGTGGCTAGGGAGCCCAGTCTGGCTTAAAAAATAATACAACAAAAATCTTTGCTTTGTCTGCTATGAGAAATCCTCTGCTTTAGAAATAAATTACTTTAATGTTTCACCTGCTTTTAGAAAAGGAATGGGGAGACTGGTGTCAGGATGGGAAAGTAACGGAGTTTACAGCCTGAGTGTCAGCTTGTATGCATGGAAGATTTGAGCAGAGTGCCCCATAACTGAGCATCAGGTCATATGTACACACGGGAGATTTGAGTAGTGTGCGCAGAGAAGCTACAAGACAGTGACAGCCTTAGAATGGGGGTTGTGAATACCAGCCAAAAGAGACACTTCCTTCTCAGAAATCAACCCAAGAATTAGTGAGTGCATTGCATTTCATTAGTCAAAAAAAAAAAGTGTGTGTGTGTGTGTGTGTGTGTGTGTGTGTGTGTATATGCTCCTGTTAGGGTAACTGTCTAGTTAAGTGACTTTGTTCAGAGTCAAACCCTCAACCTTTGGGTTTCAAGAACTTTAATTCTCCACTCCAACTGCAAGGCTGGGCCTTCTTTAATGATTATTTTTTTGTAAATCATGGAGGATTGTAGTCTGTTAATATCAGTCACTGAGTTTCATACCTTTGTGGATGATAGTCAGGGTCAGTGGTGCAACAGGTAACACACTTGCCTTTGGTGCAGAAGACTGTGAGTTCTATTCCCACACCAAGAAGATTAATTGTTGACATTGCAGTGCAGGATAAGGAGGGGGGTGCTGCACTCCTAAGTGTGCTGTCCTTTGGATAAAATGTTAAACCAGGTCCTACCTGTATGAGGTGGTGGTAGCTCAGGTGGATGTAAAAGATCCCCCAGCACTTATTGAAAAAGAGTATGGGGAAGTTCCCTGAGACTGTAGTCAAATTTCCTTGGGTGGTATTAATACCACCTTGGGTCTTCCCCTGAAAAGAGACCACTAAACTAGTGAGTGGGACTAACCTGGTTGATAAAGGTTAAATAAAATACATGTTGATACAAATGTGTTACTCTAACTTTTTTCAGTGATTTAGACTAGTCTGCTTTTATCTATCTCCAGTTTTGCAGAGCATCTCTGATTTTGCCTCATATGTATGAGATGCTCTTAAGCAAGTCATTTAACCAAACAGTTTCTTGGGGCAACTGTATATTTGGGTTAGGCTCCTCAATGGTCCACTGGACTGCAAGCCTCATAACTCACTATGAACCAGAGTATTACGGTATAAAGGGAGGAAATTGATTGTAGTAAATAGAAGAATCATCATATGAGCCATGTTCTTTGGATGTGATCCTTGGATTCCTTGTCTTGTTGAATGTTGACAGTGTGTTTATTACCTAGCTGTGAACAAACTGGATAGCATGAAGTCTGTCAGTTTAATGTTAATATTATTACTATGAATGCATTTTTAATTTAGTTTTTTTTTTCAGGTACATGGGAATGAAATGCAGTGTGTTTGGTCAACAACAGCTTGCCTAGCACTTAGTGCATATGAGTAAGGGTATGAGCTGTTAAAGAGCTGCTTCCTGTAGTATGTAGTTTGATTCCTGCAGCCTTCATTTGTCCTCTATGCAACTCTCCCATGTTACTTCACCAGATAGCACTCCTAGGTTGCTCCCGTGGTCTGTCCCAGGCTATTGGCAAATGCATTGCACATTCGTCTTTTGAATTATTTCACCCTTCATAGGGACACTAATTAGCACTTCACCGTATGCTGCTTGATTATGAATACCAGCATGTCTTCTGTCATATAATGGGTAATTGTCACTAAATATGAGTTTCAAGGGAATAGAAGTTTACTGTTTCTCATGCTAAGTATTTTCAATGAGTGTTTTGTTTTGTTAGAAAATAGCTCTCAGTGTTTTTTCTTTTTCTGTAAATTTTGAAATAAGAGTTTTAAATGAAATCCAAATCTCTGTGATAATTATTAAAGTAAAGAAGAAAACAGTATGCACACTGACAGATTTGGACAGTGTTTATGGTAATTGGATATTGGTTTGGCTGGTGGGGGCCTGATTCTTTATTGTGCATATGGTCACATTTATCCATAATCCAAATCTGTTTATTCTAGAGATGTATGCTGAAACAATACAGCATTAGCCATTCAATTAGGTTAGACATGTACTGAGTGATGTCAGAAGGGATAGCTATTCTCGATAACGGTAAAGACATAGGGAGGTCAAAAATGAGATGTAGGTGCAATGCAAACATGTAAGACCCCCCCCCCAAAAAAAAAAAAAAAAAACAGTATGTTGTATGCAGTAATATTTCTGATTTTTGTATGACTTGGTTGAACAAAAACTGTTGCAGTATTTATATTGTCTTTGTTTTGCTTTATTCGTTGCACTTAAGAGTGAATTCATTCATTAACAGGCCTGGACTGTGTAATGTAGTCTGGACATGTTGCATTTTAGTAGTCTAATCATGTTGCATTTTAGTAATATATTTTTGTTATACTTTCTTTACAGCCTCTAAGCAATTGCAAAGGGATTGACATTTGTCAGGTCACATAGTTTGCATTATTTGGAAAGATTATCAGAACTGTCTGATCTTTATATATGCATTGCTGCATCCCGTATGTAGTCATTGCTACATATCACTGTGATACAATCTTCTCAACAAGATCAAATTATAAAGGATTGCAGCACTTAGTTAAAATGCAGGTAGTGCAGAGGACTAAAGCTCCAAATTGCTATTGAGCTACCTCCTGTGGCAAAGATACAGGTTTGAATCTTTCCACCTTCATTTACCTGCAGTATGACATTGAGCAAGTCACTTAACCAGGCAGTGCTTTGGAGCAACTGGAAGGAAATTTGGGATAGCTCCTTAATGGTTTCCAGGACTGCATGCAAAACTATTTATTTTACATTTATTTTACATTTGTTAACCGGGCTAGTCCAACTGGATACATGTCCATTTTCAGTGGAGGCCCAAGGAGAAAAGCTCCAAGCTTACACAATATTTAATATCACAAGTAATATAGAAACAACATTAAGAAAGTGTATAACAAAACATTAATAAAAAACAAAAGCATAAATAAAAACAAAAGATTAGTACATTATATATAAGGGATTTCACTATCTTCCAAACAAGTAAGTCAGTAAAATAGAGAGAAGATATTTATATAGAGGATAGTTAGGACATTCTAGCACAAAACTATGAACCTGTTGTTTTTTTTTTCAGCCATTCCTTATTGCATAGCCAATCTAGTTGAGGAAATGTTATGGCAATATCACTAGCACACTATTTTTAATGCAATGCAGGCAATTAATTCTTCAAGAGCAGCAGGCACTGCATTTGTAGATGACGCAATGAAAAGCAAATTTGCTTGCCAACAGCAACTGCTGCATTAGTAATAGTTCTCTTTAATGTGGACTTCTTCAGATAATGTTCACTTCTGCAGGGATTCTGCATATTGACTGATATTAGTGGATTATAATGACAGCAGTTTGAGTGGCCTTTTATGGTTGAAATTTTCTGAAATGGGTACTTTTGTCATTATTGGTTCATAAATTTTGTTTTATTGGTTACTGGAAAAAAATGTTCAAAAACTACAAATTTAAAACACACTTTTAACAAATGTCACTGCATTAAACAAGGAGTATAACTTAATACAGTCAGGAAAGTGAATCAAAGATCACCTGCATTTATGCATAGTCCTAAAAAATGTGTGCAAGGGTGCAGATTTGAAAACAGCCCAGGGCCCACTGTACATTTAATCCACTATTGGGACAGATGCATTTTCAATGAATTTGAGTTTCAGTGCATTTTCAATAAATGTGAGTTTCATGGGCAAAGACGTTTATTGTTGCTCATTGTATTTTTAATGTGAGACTGTTTTGCTTAGCAAATGCCATCAGTGTTTGTGCTATAAATTTTGAAATAAAAGTTTTAAGTTAGATCCAAATATTCTGTAATTATTGTAAAAGTAAAGAAGAAAATATTATGCACACTTGCAGGTTTAAACAGTGTTTATAGTAAATGGGGAAGAGACGTTTTACTGTATCCTGTTTAAGTCTTTATGACTTTATTAGCCTGTTTTGTAATACATGTAATATGAGAGTCTGTGTCTGCCTTTGTGGGGTTCATATTCCTTGGAGCTAATTACAAAAGCTTTATTACAGAACTTTTTCCAGTCTGACTTGTCCTTATCAATGCTAGTATCACATGTAATATGAAAGGCTGTGCCTACTTTTACAAGGCTCATATCTCCTGAAATACATTATGTAAGATTAATCTTCTCATCTATAGCCTTCCAAGGAAAGAGACATTACTATATAAGAAAACCATGTCACAAATTTACAAACAGATTTAGGTACCTGACAGATGTTACATGCTCTGAGAGATCTCCAGAAGGAAACTTTAAATTTATGCTGATGACTGGTTTGGGGGGAGGAGGGTAAGCTTGCCAGGGATGAATCCACCAGGAAGAGACTACGAAATTCCAAGTACCATGGTAGACAGGGAGTAAGAGTTGCCTTAGATTCTGAGAGTTTCATCTAAATTGTGCAGGACTGTACCAGTACAAAAAAGGATAATGTTTTATTTGTAGTCATAATCAAGGTAGAGGGAATCATGAATGATTAAAGAAAGCACTTTTAGCCAGTAGTAATCATACATCTATGCTGATTACAGTTGGTAAAAGTTATGAATGTAAATTCAAATATTATGGTGTGGAGTGTTAGGAGAGTAGCTTATACTGAGCTAGAGGTGAGGGTCACAAAAGAGTTAGGAGAACAGGACTAAAGTGAGGGAATAAAGAAGCCCTGGGAATGGATCAGGGATGAAGTAGTCTAAGCTGTGGGCAAATATATGAAGAAGTGGAAAAATGTATAATGATGAGATCGCCGATTTGGGTAAGACTATCACTAAGGCAAAAAAGATAGGGTGTGCAAGTGGGGAAGGTATACTGTACAGAGGCTATCATTACAACAGCAATGCTAATAAGGGATACAGATGTGCAGGAATAAAGAGAATAGGCAGAATGGATCAGGAAGAGGAACAAGGTCATTTTAGATATATTGATATTGCAGAACATGAAAGGGATTGACAGACCTGGACAGAGAGAGAGCTCAAAAAAGAACAGGTACTAAATGAATTATTTTGCCTCTGTCTTCATGAGGAAAATTAAAGGGAGAGTTACATGCTGGGATGGAGGCAGGGAAAAACAGGGAAAGCAGTAGAAAGCATGTCCATTAATAATGCAACCAGTATTCCCTTCCATGTTACCTCCATGATTAGTGGAAGATAGAGAGTTGTGGTAAAAGGGCAATTTCAATAATAGGGAAATTAGCTAGAAGAGTACTGTAGGAATCATTACTAGGTGTAGTACACAATGTCTTTGCTTCAGATACATCTGAAGGAAACCAAAACAAGATCAGCCTCTTCAATGAAAGGAATGGGGTACAAGAGTATATGGAAGGATTTGGAAAGGATGATCAAATGGAAAGGGAGGTTGAGGTTGAAGTTCTGTGCAGACATGTGCAAAGTATTGCACTTGGGCCACAATACCTCTGGTGTGAGGTACTAACTGGAGGAATGGAAAATATAGTAACATTACAGTATTGCACTTGGGCCACAATACCTCTGGTGTGAGGTACTAACTGGAGGAATGGAAAAGATAGTAACGTTACAGTATTGCACTTGGGCCACAATACCTCTGGTGTGAGGTACTAACTGGAGGAATGGAAAAGATAGTAACGTTACAGTATTGCACTTGGGCCACAATACCTTTGGTGTGAGGTACTAACTGGAGGAATGGAAAAGATAGTAACGTTACAGTATTGCACTTGGGCCACAATACCTCTGGTGTGAAATACTAACTGGAGGAATGGAAAAGATAGTAATGTTACAGTATTGCACTTGGGCCACAATACCTCTGGTGTGAGGTACTAACTGGAGGAATGGAAAAGATAGTAACATTACAGTATTGCACTTGGGTCACAATACCTCTGATGTGAGGTACTAACTGGAGGAGTGGAGAAGATACTAACATTATAGGAAAAGGATCTAGGGGTATGGACTACACCTGGACTGTAGCACCAACAGCAGGGTAAGAGGCCAGTAGCAAACAAAACGCAGAGATGTATTCTCAGGAGGGATAAATTCCAGAAGCAAAGGGATAATACTCTGTTTTACTCAGCCCTGATTGGGGCATCCTGAATGCTGTGCACAGTTCTAGAAGCCATGCAAAGAAAGGAACATCATGTTGCTGAAAAGAGTCCAGAGGAAGGAGAACAGAAAGGTGTATAGAACTGAGGAGAATAAATATGACCAAAGACTACAAGAACCGGAATTCTTCTAACTACAGACCAGAAGAAATGGGGTGGGAGGCATTACAGGAGTGCATGAAACTGTGTCAGGGAAATGTAAGCAGAACCAAATTATTGACCACTTGGTCTGCTTTGTGAAATTTTAAGTACTGTTAAGTTTAAATGAATATCTTTTGTATTTATTCAAGCATGTACCAGGAAGAAAACTCTCTAAAGCCAAAACGTCTTCCCAAACAACCACCCATTAGACCAGGATGGGAAACAGTAATGGGGGTATACCCTTAACAGATGTAAAACTGCTACATATTGGTTGTATGTATCTGAAACCAAGCAAAAGAATAAACCTCGTCATCAAAACACTCAGATAATTGCAGTCAATATAAAATTTCTACTATTTGGAGACACTCCTATCCCTTGGCACCAAGAAGCACTACAAGCCCAATAATTTCAGATACAAACTTTTGGAATTATTCAAATCATTTCATTCACTTCTCAGCTCAAAAATGTGTATAAAAAGATAGTTAGCAGGCTGTGTACATATACACTAGATCATAATTTTACCTCTCCAGTGTTTTAAGCTTCAAAAAACAAGCTAGAGAGAAAGCATCATTAATTCCTGGCCAATGGGAAGCATTACTTCTCAATTGCCATAAAGCCTCTCATCTTTCTAGTTGTAAGGTCCAGACCCCCCCCCCCCGGATCCACATCAACAGTAGATTTGAAATGATGTCCTTCAAAATCATTACAGTGTTTGGCCAATGCATCAGTGTCTTTCTTAAGTCTAATATCCTTAAGGTGTTCATAAATCCAACACTTTAACTTTCTTTCGGTTTTCCCTATATAAATAATGGAGAAAAACATGCAGAAGGCACAATACACCGCTTTATCTGTTTCACATGAACACTTCTTATTCAATTTAACTGTGACACCATTTATATCAAAGGATCACCCCTCCAGTATATATGCACAATAATTACAAGCACCACATTTCCTCATATGGCCCATTAATGGTCCCCTAGTATGAGACTCAAAAATATTCTTTAAACACTGGCCTTTCCTATACACAATAGTGGGTTTTTCGCCTACACATTGTCTAATTATCATTACATGTGGATATAATCACCAAATTTTTATATAAAATGTCAGCAATCTGCCTGCTAGATCTACTATAAGATTTAATAAATGCAGAGAGAAAATGTATTCCTTCTGACTTATTGTTCTCAGTTACAACTGAATCCATGTCTAACCTCACCCTGGTTGTCTGTGTATTAGCCACATTATTGGGTTGAATGATCTCTCTTAAAACATCAGAATTTTTATCCAAAATAGCTTTGAAGTGACCCCTTTCCCTTTTATTAATAACTTCAACCATCACTTCATTTACAAGGTCAGCTGGGTAACCACTTTTTAAAAACATGCCTTTCAACAATTCACATTCAGTTAGGAATGCATCAAATAGGGTAACCATGCGTGCAGCCCTTACAAATTGGCCCTTTACTACAGCCTTCTTCTGTTTATAGGGATGAGCACTATTAAAATGTAGAAAACTATTAGAATACGTCTCTTTATGAAAAATTTCTGATCTAAATGTACGTGAAGAGTCATCCTTTACTAATCTAACATCCAAATAGGCAATTTCCCTATTATCAAAATTGTAAGTAAACTTTAAAAACTGAGTGGAACTATTAATGTAACACAGAAAGTCAGTAATCATCTCGTGAGGGCCAACCCAAAAGATAAATATGTCATCCAAAAAAACAGATGTGCATTCTACAGTGGGCATAAAACATTGAATTAATCAAAAATTTTTCTTCCACTGAACCATTACAATGTTAGCATATAGGCCCCCACACGGTGAACCCATAGCTACCCCCTCTGTTTTAAGAGAAAATTCCTTCTCAAAAAATATAACATTATTCTTAAGAATGCTACCTCTCACAATGCGGAACAAATGATGGGCAAACAGTAGAACATTGCCTCTCACAATATGGAACAAATGGGCAAAATGTGGAAAACTTACTCTCGTGATGTGAAACACTACCTCTCATGATGTGAAACAAATGTGGAACACACTTTAAGAACTTCATATAAGAGGCTTACAATGTGGCTAATAGTGTCTTCAAAATTGCAACCAGTTATTTTACTGAATTAATATGACTCTTTATACTATTTGTCATGCATATTTGTTAAAAATTGTTCTTAAAAATTAATGCTTACCGGACGCTTTCAATGTAGAATAGAGTGAAATATAGAATTTGCAAGATTTAGAGTGAGGAATTTTCCTGATAATGAGGTACACTTGAGATGTATGCCCCCATCTTATCCCCTGAAACAAGCAAATACAAATTATATATCCTTTGGACAACTTAATAAACTAAAGGCATAACAAAAGAAGATTTGCAGTTTCGGTATGTCACAGTTGTAGCAGAAAAAATTCTGCTCCACTCAATTAACATTGGTAGTTAAACTGTAAGTTAAAGATGCCTACCACAAAAAGAAAAGTCCTGATTGAAGAAAGGAAAATTTAAACATATTCATGAACGAAAGAGGACAAAGACCCTAAATAGGCTTGGTGTCTAAATTAAGTAATTCACAGGGAGGAAATGAGCAGAGCAGGCACAGATGGAAAATCAAGAAATAACTGTTTACTGTTTTGCAGAGCAAGAAAATGAATTAAACACTCAAAGAACACATCAGGGGAAAATGATAAAACTCTTAGTGAAATGAATAATGTTGTAAATGAACACTTAGAAGGTAAGAAGATAAGCAGAGTGTAATACAGTAAAATCAGGAACTAAACGCAAGATTTTAGCAGCAGAAGCATGAATAGAATTAATGAAGGCAACAGTGACTGGGGAAGGATTATAAGTCATATATTAAAATGTTATTGTCAGGGTGGACCCAAATGTCAGAAGAAGAAATATTTATTGAGAGAGCACTCAGTACAGCATGTATTTCTTCTATACAAGCATCTTGCCCCCAAGAAAGATCCTAGTTTCCTTCAACACATATTAAATGATGGAAAGGATCATTTTCCAACTGTGGAAACCCACCCACCCCCCCCACACACACACACACACACACACACACACACATACACACACTTCAAGTGAAAAATTGGAAAGTGGTAAAGGGAATTCAGTTTAAGTACTTGTAGAAGCTCACTCAGGTAAGACTCAAAGTTTAATTTCAAAATAAAGTTTTTGAGAGTGCTCAGTCTTATGGAGGGGAAATGTTATTACTGTACACAGACTAGACCTCTCAAACTCTTCAAAATCTGGACAAAGTCATAAATAATGGGGGCAAAAGCCTCAAAATAGGGACACTTTTTAAATATTGCTCTTACAAACTTAGAAAATAGGTAGAATAACAGATTTTGCATTAGCATGAATTTTCTGAGGGGTATGAAGTCTGAAACTCAAATGCCTGTCATTATTTTCTGACTTTAACCCTCAATTATTTTCCAATGATTTGCCAGAAAACCACAATTTTGTGAGAAACAGATCAAAATTACCAGGCAAAAATCTGGAAATTCTGAAAAAAAAATCTGTACAGTTGAGAGGTATGTCACAGACTTTAGTTTAAGTAAGGAAAATTGCAGAGCAAAGCTGACATATTGTACTTGTAATGAGAGGGTTGCTGCAGATTGCTGTTTTTTTCTTTCTTTTTTCTTTTACAATATTCAATGAATAAATTATATTTTTAATCTCAGCCTAAAAGACAACACTGTGAGAACTGGTGGGGTTAAGAGGATATAGCTAAGGTACCTTGCAATTCGTTTTTTAACATCTTTATTAAAATATCACTTAAGACATCAACACAAATACATTAACAAAAAGAAGGCAAACCATATTAACATTTTCTCCATTTGCACACATATTATACATGATGTCTTCTCTTTCTTTATAACAATTGTCTTTCAGTCCAACATTACATAAATTACTCTTTTCCTGACTTCCTTTAAACCTCACTCCTCCTCCTGCACATTAGTCTTCATGTATTGTTCCCACAAATTCCATTTATTTCTACGTAATGTGTTCCTTCTTTTTTCTAAAGATCCCTATTCCAGTTGTTTTTCCTCTCTTTTACGATATTCAGTAATTCTAATACAGTTGGTTTAGATTATGAGTTCTAATTTTTTTTTTTTTTGGAGGCCAACAGACTTAATCTTAATAAGGCTGTACAATGTCTAGGCAATTTAGATCCTGTGTTCCAACTCAAAAGAATAATTTCCTTAGTTACAGCTATTTGCTCCCCCAATTCTCTGTAGAGCATTTTATAAATCTCCCAATTCATTACACTCCCAAAACATATGTTCTCAGTTACCCCTTTCTTTTCCATCACATCTCCAACATTTGATATGTACTTGAGAAAAAATTCTTTGAAGTCTGTTTGGGGTATAAAAATACACTTCCTACCAAAAATCCTAAATCTTCTAGATTTTGTTGCATGCTTGGTAGCCATATGTATGTCTTCCCATTGTTCCCTTGTAAATTGCTTTCCAGTTTCTCTTCCCATTCTTTTTTAACCTCCTCCTCTGATAGACTCTTATAGTTATCATGCAATATTTTATATGCCCTAGTAATTATCCCATTTTAACTGCAGCTTCTGTTCTAGACTCATCTGTAAAATGTACCAGAGTAGGTCTTTTACTTGAAGGTCTCGTGTATCTTTCTCTTTGCCTATAGTCTGATATCAATCCCTGGTAAGAAAGGCAGTCTCTAACCAGCAGTACAAACTTCTTCTTGGCCTCATCTCAGTCTATTTCCCTTCCCTTTCTAGTTATTTAATCCCAATACCTTGGTTTCTTTACCTGTTTTCTCCAATAAATTTCAGCAAGGTCTTGCTGTTTTCTGTACCCCACATGCAGCCATCCCTGTTGGCAAAATCCCCTTTCTCCAGCCACATGTTGGCTTAGTTCTGAATATAATATTCTGCACGGTGGTTATTATAATCCTTAAGGGTCTACAGCCAAACCACCACTCTCTCCTTATCTCCTGAACTCCACCCCCCCCGCTTCATCATCTTTCCTTTCCACTTTGAATTATAGCCTTCTGCTTGTGTTATGTATAACAGCCTTAATGTGTAGCTCTAAAATATCCCTTCAAATAGGGTAAGCCTAAACCACCCTGTTCTAATGGAAGGATCAACGTATCCCACTTAACTCTTGCCCTCTTTCCCTTCCAGGTAAATTCCTTCATCTCTTTATTAAATATTGTCTACAACTTTTCCTCTGGTTGATAAAAATATGCCTGACCTGTAAATAAAACTATAGGGACTAAAATAATTTTCACTGCATGTATCTTACTACCCATATCCATAAATAAGAGGTTCCAGTTTCTCAGTTTTTTGTATTATCATTTCTTTAGTCTTTTCCCACATATCTTTAGCTATCATAACACAAGCATTTCTAATCCATACTCCTAAATACTTCATCTTATCATGTTCCCATAAATATGGGTAATGTTGAAGTAAGTCATAAGTGGGTACATAATTTATTGTTATAGCCTTTGTTTTATCTCCATTCATTTTATATCTTGAAAAGAATTGAAACTGTCTCAAAATGTTCCTCAGCACTGAGATGTTCTTTTCTGGATTTATCAAGTGCAAAATATCATCTTTAAAGTAGCCAGCTTTTCTTGATTACCATACCAACTATATCCTTGTATTTCTGGGTCCCTTATTTTATTTGCCAGTAGATATAATTATAAAGCAAATAACAAAGGGGAAAGAGGGCACCCCTGCCAGGTTCCTCTTTTCAAACACACCTTATCGGAGAAGAGCCCTTCCAGTTTAATTATTGCCTCTGAGCCTTTATATAGGTTCATAGGTGTGTACTAGGCTAATGGCCCTGGGGCCTTTACAAGCCTAGCCCATAGAAGTGCACTGGCATTGTGCCGCCCATTGTTAGTTCCCAGTGCCTCTATCAAGTAGAGCCACTGGAGTGATCCCCAGGGTGAACTTTCTATTACCCATTGGCTCATCAAGATTTCACTTGAAGAGGGCTAGTGAGGTGCTCTGCTTGACATGTATAGTAAGTCTATTCCAGACCATGCGTAGTCTCTGGGTTATGAACCTCTCCCTCTAGTATGTTATGTTGATTGTGATAATGAGGTTGAGGTCTCTGGAGCATGTGGTGTGAAGAGATTGGGATTTCTTTATATGTAGCATTTCTAACAGAGCTGGGTCAGACATGGCTTTGTAAGTCAAGCAGAGATTGCCTCTTAGTAGATGATATGATATAGCCTCCTAATTAACCTTATTATTGTATCAGGGAATTCAAATGCTTACATTGCCCTACTCATAAAATCCCAGATTACTCAGTTGAATGCTTTCTCTGCATCAAGACCCCACAACAACAGTGGCAGTTTCTTACATTCTGCTTCCCCCCTGGATCATCATTGTTAATGTTGTCAAATGTTTGCTTCTCCTCCACCAAACCACACTGATCCATATCTATCAATTTTGGCAATGCATTTGCCATTCTTTTGGCTAGTATAGACATAAACATTTTATAATCATGGTTTACATTGAAATGAGTCTATATGAGGCTTTGTCTAATGCGTCTTTACCTACTTTGACTAATATAACCATCAGAGCTTTCTTCCAAGATGCCGGTGCTTTCTCTCCTTTTAACATAGTATTAAATAAAATCTTCCAGATCTTTATCATTTTCTTTCCTCCTATCTTCAGAACTTCTATAGGAATACCATTTGTTCCTGGTGACTTGCCTGCAGATTGATTATACATCACTATTTTAATTAATTTTCTCCTGTCTTAACTATTAGTTTTTGAGCCTCATCTTCCTCTAATCTTGGTATAATTCTTTCATAAATGTTTTCATGTATTGTTTCCTCATTCCTCTGCTTTATACAAAGTGTCATAAAATTTATGAAATATCTCTAACACTTCTAAAGGATCTCTGGTTATTTTTCTTCTCACAGGCTCCCTAAGATTGGCAACAACCCTTTCTAGTTTCTGTTGCTTCTTTAAAAGTTTTTGTGCTCTGGAGTCATTATCAAAAAATAGTGGATTATCATCAATATTTCTAAACCCATGCATATTATCCAACTATTCCTTTATTTTGCAGTTGATCCTCTTCTTATTCTGTGAAATTCCCCTTATTGTGCAATACTTTAACCTTTGTCTGCTGCACTACATAGTTTCTATTACTTCTTAACCATTTCTCCTTCTCTTTTCTTTCTGAACTGTTTTTAAACTTCATTTTCATTTTATCATACTCACTAGCTATTCCTTCTGCAGAAATTTTTATCTTCCCTAATAACTGTTGAACAATTTCCACTGATAATTTCCACTATCTATTCCTTTAAATTCCTCTCTTTTTAACAAGTAGGTAGGAAAGTGCCAGTGTTTCATTTTTGCTTTATTACCCTCCATTTTTATCTTAATTTTTATCTGTGTATAATCTGAAATGGTTATTGGATGTGTGTCAAAGCTTTCTATTTAATGCACATGTTCCTGTGAAATATATATTCTATGTAGTCTATCCTAGTTATTGTACATTGGGAATAATATGTAAATTATGTCTGTTCCTACTACTGAATCAACATTTTCCATACCAATTATTTTCATAAATATCTTCAGAACTCTCCCCTTTTTTGTTATATTTCCCCTTCTATGTCCTCCAATACAACCTCACTGTTGCCAATTAAGTTCTAGTCCTCACCTATAAGTAATAGTCCCCACTGAAAGATAATTTTTCTCCCAAATTTTTCTTAAGCTCAATAATAGTAGTATTTAGTAGAATATAAATACATGTCAGCTTAATCCTCCTCCCTTGGTAATAGCCCCTTACTAACACAAATCTACCATTATTGTCTTTTTTCCCCCTTCTATCACTATTGGAGCCCTTCTAGCAATCAGTATTGTTACTCCTCTTTTCCTTTATCCCCCTATTTTTTGCTGAATATCTATTCAGAAATCACTTCCTTGTCAAATTCACATGCTCATTTCTTTCAAAATGTGTCTCCTACATCATTGCTGTTTGAAGTCTGCATTTCTTCATATAATTCAGTACTATTTCCTTTTTGTCTATACCTTTAAAGTCATTTACACTCCAAGATACTATGGCTAGAGTACACATGAAGATAAAAAGCTATTGTACCATGACTGTTTAAAACCTCAATATTACTCTTGTAATCTAACATGTTCATTTATAAGTTGTATTATGTTTCTCCTGTGTATATATACTTGTATGTTAATAGTGTATGATGTTTTGTTGTTGTATTTGTTTATCTGTGGAGCTTTTCTCTTTGGGTCTCTGTTGAAAAAGGGCTCTACAGACCAGTTGGACTAATCAGGTTAACAAATGTCAAATAAAATAAATAATAACTAGCTTTAACACATACAGTAGTTACTGAAAAAACTACCCCAACACAAATTAAAAATACCCCTGACTGCACACTAAACAAAACTGCTTTACAATATAACATGGGGTTTATATCATTAAATGATTTATACAAATACTAATAAGAACAGAAATTGTTTTTACTTAAAATTACTTCTTGTTTCCCTTATAGTGTTCCTCTAAACATTAAAGACACAATGGGGGTATACACTTTACCATCCACCCACAAGTTTAAAAAAGTCAACAAAAGTCCAGTCTTTTCTTTGCCACTTTTTGTTGCAAAACCATGTTTCACCAATGTGATTGATGCTTTATAATCTCACATTTATTCACTAATTTCAGTGTTGCTGATCTTCTTCCTGATCATCTCCATCTCCCAACACTAGACGTCTGGTTCAAGTCCAAAATACTTCTAATTCTTTTAGACAATTCCTATGCTTTTTGTGTCTGTCAAGCATTTTTATATGGAACATTGGAAATGTTTCATTGGAACAGTCTCTCTTATGAACTTTACTGTCAGAAGTATGAGAAGTAGAGTTCCCTTATGCTTGCTGACTCACCTTTTCCTGGATAAACAAATCCAAATGAAAATAAGACCAAACCACAAACTCCAATTAAAAAAATTGCAAATGCATGGCAAATCACACACTTTTATTATAAACACAAATAAGCGCTTCGTCTTGACAATCAATTAACAGGAATTTTATTAGATACATCTAGCTTCCTATGCTCGCTATTTAAACATGTTAAAATCATGACATCACTTCCTTTGTTTTTTTAAAGGACCAGTATTAAAAATTAGTCTCAAAAGATCCATACAAAAAACCCCTATAAAAATGGCAACATTCAATAACACCATTCAAAACCACAACACCCTACTACCTTTTACTTAAAAAACATTTCCGTTTTTGAAACCCCATAAGGAGTAATAATAATAATAATAATAATAATAGCTTAAATTCTTAAGCTTCATTAAAATCCATTTATACTGAATGTCTTATTTCTGTATCCCTTTTGTCCATTTAGTCTACTTTAAACTACAGATTATGTATACTTATTCATGTAAACACACTCAAGGGGTCATACATATAGACCTACCACAGGATAAAATAATATAATATATTATAATACAAGATGAGATGATATCCTACCATCATCTCTTTAATGCTTTCAGTTTTAGTAAACTACTGATGGACAAACTGTCATTTAGCTCTGGCCACTGTAAAGAGTTCAGGCACAATTGCCACATAAGTTCTAATTTCTCAAGTAAGTATGGCCAGGCTTCACCCCATCTGATAATTTTATTGAATCCAAGATAGTGAATTTAAACTGATGCCCAAGAATTGCTGAGATGTGCTTAGCTAGACCATTAAATTCACTACCATCCCTGATGTTCCTAAGATGTTCTCCAATTCTGTGCTTTAATCTACATTCGGTTTTACCCATGTAGAAACATGAGCAATTGCAACATAGTGCACAATACATTACTCTTTCACTGGTACAACAGTATCTTTCTGTAATTCTTATTTTCACCCCATTAATTACTAAATCATTGGTCTTTAAAATATTAGTACAAAACTTACATGTCCCACATTTATACATATATCCATTGTTATGTTTATGTTTCTTCTGCTCAAACAGGTTTTTTAGGGAAGACCCCTTCCTGAATACGCAGATAGGTTTTTCTCCTATCAGATCCCTTAAATCTTTTTCATCTCTTAATAAATACTAATTCTTTACTAATACATTCTTAACAAGGAATGCATCCTTTGAAAAAGTTGTCAAAAAACTAGATTGATATGGAATGATTTCTCATCTGGTAATGTCTATATCATTATTTGACACATTATTAGGGTATATGGTTAAACCATAATTCATTTCGCTCTCAACAGCAACTGTTATTATTGAATTAATATTCTCTTGTCTAATATTAGTTTTAGGTTCTAGAATGGGTGAGACATGTCCAGTCCTCCTTTTGGCCTTAACCTCACCCATAATTTCCTCTATTAATGTTATAGGATATCCTCTCCTCTTCAGGAACATTTTCTTTAATAACTGACATTCCTTAATAAAACTGTCCCATAATGTAACCATTCATGGTGCTAGCACAAATTGCCCTTTTAACACAGCTCACTTCTGTGTAAAGAGTGGCAGCTACTAAAATGAAGGAAACTGTTAGAATATGTGTCTTTGCAAAAAATCTCGGCTAGGAATCTTTCATTCTCTTGGTCCTTCATTAATAATATATCCAGATATGGGATTTTGTTTCCTTTGATAATATAAGTAAATTTCAAGAAATCTGTTGTATTATTAATGTATTTAAGAAAGGGGGTTATGAGTTCTCTAGGCCCTTCCCATAAAAAAAAAAAAAATGTCATCCAGGTAACATATATAGGTATTACAATGGGAAAAAAATGGGGATGTTATTAAGAATCATTTTTCCCACTTATACTTCCATAGTATACCAATTAAACAACTGATTAATCCAACCTGTAGCTAATTCAGGTTGGATTAATCAGTTGTTTAATTGGTATACTATGGAAGTATAAAAAGTAGAATTGTTCTTGTCTTCCACGTTTTAATGGTCTGAGGAAGCCCAAAGTGGTGAAAGTGCTTACCAGTGCATGAATAAACTGAGTTTTTATTCCAGTTTGGACTGTTCCTGTCTTCGATACTTGTGTGGAAGGAATTTATATGCTGTTGAGTATTTGCAGCCTTTCTTTGCTCCTTTACCATCTTTATTTTACTTTAAGATATAGTTGTTCTTTAACACCAGCTCTAATACTTGTTCATACATATTAATCTTGTCTTGGGGGATATGTTTTGAATGTAAATAATCACAAAACCACTGTATCCCCAGGTTGTGAGGGATGACACTATAAAGATCAACATGTACTGTAATAAGCAGAAAATTATCATTATACTCTATTGCATCTACCTTTTTAAGTAAGTCCCAGGAATCTATGCAAATGTAAGGTTCCCCTTGGATGTATTTATTTAATTCCTTATCCAGGTATTTAGCCAGGAGATAAGTTATTGTACCCCTGGCATCACAGTAGGCCTCATTGGTGGCTGATTTAAATTTTTATGTATTTTGGGCAGCCCAAAGATCACAGGTGTAGTTGGAAATTCAACTGAAAGATAGTGTAACTCATCTATCATTACTAACCCATCTATGAACATATACTGTATGAATCCTTTTATCCTTCTATGAGTGTTGTTCATCTAATTCGGGGAACTCTTAGCATAGGCTTTTGTCTCTAAGATTTCTCTCATTTTACAAATATAATCTGTTTTATTCATTATAACTACCCCACCCCCCTGGCCTCATTATTCTGATCCCATTGCTCTGCTTCAAAAATTGCAATTCAAACTTCTCATCACAATTCAAATTGTCATTAGCACTATTCCAAAAATTATTTTTGTTATTATTATTACTAAGTGCTCAGAGATCTAGTTCACAGACTTTTTCAAATGTTGCCAGTGTTGGATGAATAGGGGGGTTATAAGTAGTTGAAATCCTGAACGAGTCACGTACTTGTTCCACTTTATGAAACATTACATTCAGATTTAGTTTTCGCACATCTTGTTTTAAATTTAATAAAGTATGCACTAAATTTGCAGACTGACTAGGTACAAATGTGAACCCTTTAGCAAATAAGTCACATATAGTAACATTTATAACCAAGTTCGAAAAATTCTATAGTTTGAAGTCCATTGAACTATTAAGTTCAATACTTAGTGGTGGCAGAAGAAATCTGTGACTCCCAAAATTGGTGTCCATTATTTCAATATCAGAGCCAATTATCTCTGCTGCCTTCCCCTCCAGTATTTCTGTCATTTCTTCTGTTCATATGTCCCCTGCCCAGCTGGTATGAATTGGGTTGTCCAATTCCTTGATGATTGCTGGCCCTACATTGGATAAACTTTGTTTATTTCCTCCTTAGCCTGTTTAGCATCAGAAAATGTATATAATCCTCCAGTAAAAAATACTCTGAAGACTGCTAAATATAGCAGTTTGAATCTCATACCTGCCTGTTGAGATTCCCTGATTGCATGGATAAATGTGTTTCTCTTCTGCATGATGTCCAGTAAATAATCATTTCCACAAACACTCTGCTGTCTCCCGTATTTAATACTTTGTCCTTGTGCCACAGTTTTGTAATTATCAACTCTTTCTGCTGGTATGATTGCATCTTTACTAATATAGATTTTGACTGCTTTCTCATGATCAGGTTTGGAGCATGCACTCGATGTGCCCTTTCAATTAACAAATCATGCCATGGAACACCAGTCCAGCTGCTTTCATAAAATTAATGCAGTCTGTTCCTTCCAGATTCTCTTGTGCAGTAGAAAATCACAGGCTTTCTCTGTGCACTCTGTATTTTAACTCTACTTTTTTTTTGAAACAGCTCTTCTTAAGAAGCCTCTTCTTCATTTCAGCCTCTGATTTTTGCAGTTTTATCAGTTCATCTAAACAGCTAGTTAAAGCTTCTTCTATTTTTTCCAGACTTTTGTTATTTGAGTTGGTGTATTCCTTCAATGTTTAATTTATTTTAAACACCTCTTGAGTTCATTTGATTTATTATTTCATCCAAATTACTGGAAGCCATCTTTTGAACCAGAGTTGAAGCCTGAATTGTTTTTTTTTTTTTGCTGAACAGTTGCAGAATCCTTCCCAGCATTCCTCTCAATGTCTTAGCGCAAGAAATTGGACAAAACTAAAAATAATGGGGAAAAAGGTCCAAAAATACGGACAAAGTTTAAAGATTGCTCTTATAAACTTATAAACTTGCTAGTATGATAAGTTGTGTGTTAGTATATGTTTTGTGATAGATATGAGACCTCAAACTCAAATGTCTGTCATTATTTAGTGATTTCAGTCCTCAATGATTTGCCAGAAATCCACAAATTTTATGAGGAATAAACCAAAAATATGAGGCAAAAATCTGGACAGTTGAGAGGTATGCTTCCCAGATAATGTTTTCTCTTCGCCCTTTCTAGTTGGTTTTCGTTCAGGCTCTCTAAATTTCTTCTTTAGGCCATCTACTTACTATTCAGTAATTGAATGTTACCCACATACACTCCTTTTTCTCAGTTTCTGTTTTCACATTGGAAGTGATGAAGTTAAGCTGTTGATCAGTGTGCAACCATCTTGGAGTCCAAAATAGCCTACAGCTCTTGAAATTTGGAAAATACTGGCAGTGGTGAAAAGGAAGGCAGCATGTGATGATTGGTATAGGTGTAATGGGGGGTAGATTGTACCGTCTGAAAGCTGAAGTTTCCCCAGGAATTTGTGTCAAGGAGCAAAGAAGTCTGCTGGGAGGACGAATGGCCAGTAGAGCTAGGTAAGCAAAGGAGATCATTCCCTTTGTGTTATCAATGCCAGCCTATTAGCTAACAAAATTGTTTAATTGCTCATGGATCCCTAGGAAGAGCAGGACTTAAACAAATAGTACAAGGCAAAGGAAACATGAGTGATAAAAGCAGCATGGAATTGGAGTGAAAGGTGTACTTGAAGACAGTAGGGTAAAATCAATAAAAATGAGGTATACACATTTAACATCTTTCAGTAACAGCCAGGGAGAGATTTGAATATAATGCCAGAGAGAATATGAAGATAAGGGAAATCTGGGAAAGTAGGTATTAGCATATAATCAAGCAAAAAGGAAATAATCAAAGAGGTTGGTGGAGTCAAGGGCGCCAAGGTTTTTCTCAAAGCTAATGTATACAGCATCCATTCAGAGTGGAGGGGATAGGAGCAAGTGACCTGTGCACAGCAAAGCGCATCAGACCTCTCCATGAAAGTAAAATATTTTGTACACAGCTATTTTCATAGATTCATAGGTAAGTACTAGGCTAGATGCCCTTGTGGGCCATTTTAAGTCTAGCCAAGTTTCCTTTTTGGGCTCAAAATAACCTATCCCATTTGGTTAGAGATTGGCCTTATCCATCCCATGGATGATAATTATATATTACCCCTAATGAGAATAACAGGGTCCATGCCATAGATAACTTGAGGTGACCAGTGCATGGGATAAAGCATTTAGGAGCTGTATCTGTCCATGAGTAACACAGGGAGCAGTCCTGGGGTAAATGTTATGTTTCCCATCTATAGATCTAAGTTGTGCTTGAAAATGGTCAGGGATGAACTTTGTTTTATGTGGCTGAGGAGTCTGTTCCATAGCAGCAGTACCCTCTGTAAAATATACCTGTCCCTCCAAACCATTTTGTTGATGTTGCAAAAGAGATTTAGATCTCTAGACCAAGTATTTCTGATGTCATTTGACTTGCTGATGTGCAGTAAATCCATCAGTAATGGGTTGGAGAATGCCTTGTATGTCAGACACAGGTTACCCCTTAGCAGTGTGGGATACTGAGTATAGTGACAGGGCTTTGAGTCAGTCCATGTAAGGCATGTTGTTTAGGCCTTGTATCCTTTTAGTAAGGTATCTCTGTGGGCATTCCAGTTGTTCCATGTGTCTGGACAGATACATGCCAAAGGGGGCATTATACTCAATGATTGGCCTAGTGAGGGCTGAGTAAAGGTGGACAATAACATCCCTAGATCTAGAGACAATCCCTTTGTTTAAAAGCTGTGCAATATAGAAGAAGTTTCTTGCAATGACAGAAACATGTTGGTCAAGTTAGGTCACTGTCTACATAAGTTCCAAACTCTCAAACAACTTGGTCAACTCTTAGGGGTGTATTATAAATGTGGTAGTTCCCTGGAGTAGATGACTTCCCAAGGGATACAATAATGCATTTTTAGGCATTTACTTTCAGACCATGATTTTGACACCAGTTATTTATTTGAGACAAACCTTCCTGTAGGATGGATAAGTCATTTGTGGATTCAGTGCTTGCTCCTAGCTTGCAGTCATCTACAAACGTATTCAGGCAGAGCCTTTAGATACTGACTTTTAGTTTAGAAAAGTATATGCCAAACAGGAGAGGTCCTAGCATGGAACCCTGGGGGACTCCACTGGTGACTGGTCTTTTTTGTGGAGGCAACTTTCACTATTTTGATTATCTGCATACTAACCACAAATTTGTCAAAGGGGTTTCCACCTTTGTCCCTCATTGATAGGGGGGACAGGTACTGACTGAGGTTTCTTTTTTTGGGATAAACTCTTGGCTAGGCTTGTAAGGGCCCAGGGCCATTAGCCTAGTAACCTCCTATGATCCTGTGATCTGTGAATCAGCTGGCAATCTAGCGGGCGACATAGGGGTTTAATCCCTGTTTATTTAGTTTTTTGACCGTGGCTGCATAAGGAATTGTGTCAAACGCTTTGGCCAGGTTGAGGTATGCATAGTATATTGTTTTGTCTTCATCCATTGCTTTGGTGACCTTTTCAAAAATATCCACCACGTACAGCAAGCATGACCTGCCCTTGACGAACCCAAACTGAAACAGATCTAGTGTTTGAAGGTTCTCTATGTCTTGATTGATTAATTCCATAATAAGTCTTTCCTTCACTTTGCATATGAGGCTGGTCATACATATAGGTCTGTAACTGTCTGGGTCTGTGGAAGGTCCTCCCTTATGCAGGGAAATGACTGTAGCTGTTCTCCATTCACTTGGTACAAAACTTGTATGGAGGCTGAGATTGAACTGCATTGTTAGCTGCATTGCCAAATCATGTTTCATGCTATTTAAGATTTATCCAGAGTTGCTGTCAGGACCCATCAATGCAGTAATTTTTATTTTTAGTCTTTTTCATTTAATGTTTTTAATAATAGCCATTATGATAGGGTTGGTTGGTTGTTCACTAGTGAAACCAGATCAAGGAGGCAAGGATAACAAAGGGTAACAGAGTTTAGAGGCAGAGAGTAGTAGTAAAATAAAACAGAGTAAGAACAAAGATATGTCAGGATGAAGAATAGAAAGGAAAATGTAATGTGGATGCACTACCAGGGAATGGGGATATATCTGGGGGATGAGGGGCATTAAGAGGATAAGCAGAGAGAGGAGTTACACAAGAGATGGCAGTTAATATTGACATAGACTGTATACAGGCTTACACATCCACTAAAGTGAGACAGGGTTTTTAATAATATAAGGAAAGACGGTGAAATGATCATAATATTACAGGAAGCACATATAATTGAGAAGGAACATTGTAAGTTAATGCACAGTGATTATAAATTAGTAGTGCAGTCAGACTATAAGGGAGCATGTAGAAGGGGAGTGGTGGGGTTAGTAGATAGAAGATCACCTTTAGAAATAAATGGATTGTTATAAGACCAAGGGGATATCTAGTGGGGTGGAAGGGGAGATATAATGGTCATTTATTGACAATGATCTCTATTTGTATCCCATCAAAAGCAAAGTATAGGGATATAAGGTAAAACATTCTTAGAACTGTGATATTTTATGAAGGGATACTAGTTATCACCGGGGATTGGAACATGATATTCAGTGAAGTGGAGGTAGAAGGTACAAGACAAATAAACAGGTTATCTAGGAGGGAGACATCAGTAAGGTATTTACTTGGATGTAATAAAGTACTGCAATTAAAGCAAGGGAGATTAATTCCAAAGAGGAGCTGAGGCTAAGAGACAAAAACAGGTGGAGCAATGACATAAAGATTATATATTTCTTCATCAAAAGATAGCAGTAAAAGAATTAAGTTATGCCAACACGTCCAAGGTGGGGATGGCCTTAGCAGGGAAGCTGTAACGAGGATATTGGGAGAACAGTATTTCAATTGTATTAAGAATATGTAGTGTGGTGGGTGCAGGATCCAGGTGAGCTCCCAGAAGTCTTCCATAGGTTTTATGAGGAGCTGTATAATTGGGAAGATACTAATGGAAACATGTAGCACAGAATCCAAGAACTTCTAGAAGCTGCACCATTACCAAAGGTGAGGGAGGGGGACAAGGAAATACAGATGAAGGAAATAACAGAGGCAGAGGTGTTGGTTGCAATATCTTTAAATAAGGGAGGTAAATCTCTCATATTAAATAATATTCTAATACAGGTGTGGAAGAAAGCAGAGAGGAAGGTAATTGAAACATGGGTTCAAATGTTTTAATATGTTTTAATATGATAACACAGATCAGACAGATACTGAAGTCATGAAAAGAAGATTTAATAGTAGTAATCCTGAAAGAGGAAGATGTCTTTGTGAGCATGTGTCTGCCCAGGTAGTTGTGCTAAGGGAGTTAGGTAGAGACTTGAAAGCCTGTACGTGTTTGCTGCAGCATGTGTGTGTGTGTGTGTGTGTGTGTGTGTGTGTGTGTGTGTGTGCGTGCGTGCGTGTGTGTGTGTGTGTGTGTGTGTGTGTGTGTGTGTGTGTGTGTGTGTGTGTGTGTGTGTGTGTGTGTGTGTGTGTGTGTGTGTGTGTGTGCGTAGGTAAATAGGTAAGCGTTTCCATGACTGTGATCAACTGGGGGGGGGGGCTTATTTATTGATGGGAAGATGTGTGTACTTGTGGGGGGGTATCTGTGAGTTTGCATGTGTGTTTGTGCAAGGGCATCTGAATGTTTGTGTGTGTATGAGTGTAGGCGTACCTTTGCCAAAGAGATGCATAAGATGTTGGGAAAAACACTACCGCCATCTAGTTTGACAGTGCTACTGTTAGTTACTGTGCTATTCAGAAACATGCTGATGTGCCAGTAATGAGGTATTTTTCCATAGCTGTCTCTGAAATGCATTTTCTCACCATCATGGTTATTGACCAACCCCCTGGAGCAAATATCCTGAGTGGAGAGGCTTTTTCTGAAGCCCAAGATTGGTTTGAGTTTGAATGAAGCACTCAGATTCATGAGTGGCAAAGTGAATTTTGTCAGGGAAAGCTACTTTCTCTGCCAAATGTAATTCATTTATTTATTTTATTTATTTATTTGCATTTTTTGGACCAGGAAAGTCAGACTTGGCCAAAATGTCATTTTCAGCACAGTCCTGAGGAGAAAACCTCCACCATGAGTACAGCAGGTTTACAACATAATCACATTAATATAAAGAACAACAACTTGTAAATAGAAGTATACTACAATAAAAAAGCAATGCCTAAAGTATTGGTAATAACAGAGAAAAAAAGTTCTAGTATTTTTTATAGAACAATAAACACTCAAATATATAACATATACACAATTTGCTGGGGGTACAGAAGTGCAAACAGTTAAAAATAGAGCAGATTTACTATATGCAGAGATGAATGTGAAGAACCTCAAGTTTTAAATGATATTATGGTTAGTCATATTTACAATATACACAGAAAGGAAATGGTGATATAGTGATGAGATGCAATGTGTTAAGCTACAAGAGTGTTATATGAAGAACGGGGGACAGGAAATAAAAGACAGAGTCAGTGAATAAAGAGACAGAGCCCATAGCAGTAACATCCCAAGCAAAAAGAAGCATAGCTTGTTCAACCAGCACCCGATTCCCTCAGCTCAAAAAAAATTATAATAAATAAAAATAAAATAAAAGCACTTTTCTGCAATAAGCTGATCACAAACATTGGCATATTACAATTAGTTCTACACTCCAACCCCCCCCTTCCTTTAAAGTGCAAAATAAAAAAAATGGACATTCCTTCTACTAGCACACCAACCAGGTGGCCAGATATATGTCACTCACATCACCCCCCCCCCAATCCTGCCCTAGCCATCTAGCCATTCAGATCCCATTTCTGTGTCCTGCCCCCAACCCTCCTCAACTTACTTTAATAAAAAAGTCTCCTTTTTAAACTGTAGCAAACAGTTGATGTAGTTTATACCCTCCCTGCATAGAGTGCTACAATGCTCACATTTTAATTAAAAAAAAAAGTTGCTACTGTTTATACCCTGCCTACACAGAGAACTGTAGTGCTCAGGTTTTACACCACAACAGAGTGCTACAGCCCTAAGGTTTATAACTTAAAAACAAAATCTTCTTTTTAAATTGTAGCAAACTGCGTGATAGAAATGTAACAACAGTTTATATCCTGCCTGCATGAAGTGCTACAGTGCTCAGGTTTTAGACTACACACAGGGTGCTACAGCACTCAGGTTTAACCACAAATGTAATACCAGCTTTTAAAATCTGGTATTGCATTAAAGAGAGATCCCGATTGTCTGATCGTGCCCCAAACACTTTGCACCTGTAGCAGTTGTCCCTCCCTCCCTCTCTCTGCACTAGCTATGCCACTGGCTGCATACAAAGGCTGCTGGGAAAAACTTCAATGGAAAGAACATTTGCTCATACGAGCATTCAATTTTTTTTAACAACAGAAAAAAAGTATTTCCTCATATGAGTGTTCACTGTTTCAAACTACACCCATATATGAAAAGCAAATATAATGTTTGCCTTTAGTTGGGTTTCATACCTCTCAAATTTCCAGAATTTTGCAAAATGTCCAGCTTTTTGCCTGTATTTTTAGTCTGTTCCTCATAAAAACTATGAATTAAGAGGTTGAGAGGTATGGTTGTGGTAAATGGTAAAGAACCTGCTTGATACGGGAGGAAGTAGTTGCAAAAATTGCTGTTAAATTAGAAACCAAGTAAGTATGTAAGTCAAAGTGTCACACCTGAGTTTAAATTGGGTGCCTATTTAAGTTCTGAAGGCCATAATTGCAGTCTTTGGAACAGTGGCAGAAACCATGGAAATCATGAGAAACCTATATTAAGTCTGAGACTGCATAATTGTAGAGTAATTTCTCTTACTTCAATATACAGTGGTCTCATAGTCAGTAGTGCAGCTAGGGTAGGGAAAGAGGGGCAACTGCCTTGGGTGCAAAGTGTTGGGGGGCATGATCAGCCAATCCTGGTCCCTCTTTAATGCAATGTGGTCAAACCTGAGTGCTGTAGCACTCCTCTGTGTGTGGTCTAAACTGTAGCAACTTCTTGCTACATTGTAGGAAGCAGTTTGCTACAGTTTAAAAGTAAACACGTTTAACCTAAAACCTGAGCACTGTAGTGCTACATGCAGGTGGGGGTATAAACAGTAGCAGCTGTTTGCTACATTTGTAGCAAATAGTTTATTTCAGTTTTAAAAGAAGATTTTTTTAAAACTAAAACATGAACGCTGTAGCAGTCTCTGCAGGCAGAGTATAATCTGTAGCAACTCGTTGTCACATATGTAGCAAGCAGTTTGCTACAGTTTAAAAAGAAAATTTTTTTTTTGTTTAACTAAAAGATTGTAGCTCTCTGTGCAGGCAAGGTTGGAGAGTAGGGCATAGAAATGTGACCTGAATGGCTGGGTCATGGAGGGGTATGTCATCCATCTGGTCACCTGATTGGTGTGCCTGTAGAAGTAATGTCCATCTTAAATGGAAGAGCTGGACGTGCAGAGATCTAACTGTAATAGGCCAATTGCTTACAATGTAGAGATCAGCTTGTTATAGGCAACTGTTTTTGTTTTGTTTTGTTTTTTTTTCACTTGAAGAGCTGAGGGGGGTGTTGCTGGTTCACAGTGTTAGCCCAGTGCCCTGGTCAAACCAGCTATGCTTCTGCTCACAGTTTATATATATCTATATATATGTAACAAGGATGTAGATGTAGGGATGCAATCCCTATGTTGGGGAATGCAGAGGGTGAAGCTTCTCTGCAAAAAATGCTTTAAAGTGTAACAGTGAGTTTTGTAATTTCTTGTTTGTTGTTTGAAAATCAGTTTATTAGTTGATGTATCAGGGCTAACAAAATTGGGTCTCATACTTCTTTTTGATAGGGAGACCTCTAAAACAGTTAAAGTAGAGCTTGATTTGAACAAGAATATCATGAGGCTTCCTATCACAATTCACAATTTAAAGAGTCAAACGGAATGTCCTAAAATTGCAAAAGAAGCATTTTAAGAGTTGTTTTTTTTCCTTTTTCTTTTTAAGGAGGGCTGCTACTTTGCCCACATACCCAACCCTCTCCAAATACTAACAAGAAAAATCGCTGTTAAATTAGCTATACACTGGAGCTGATGGCAAATAAAATACTCTTATTCTGCAGTTTCGTGACTCACAATTTTGGTTTTCAAAAATTATGGTACGTACCTGGTTTGTGCAGAGCTTAAAGACTGTTATGGTATTAAAACTATCATCTGTTGAAACAGAATGTCACCAAAGTTTTGGAAAAGTAAACTGTTATCATTTGCAATTAGAGAAAATGTAAAAAAGGTTTGAGAGAAAAGGTATTAGTAGTCAAGAAAAGCACAGCAAATAGGTATCTGTGATTGCTCCTGGTATAAAATGAAATAATGTCATGTACAAACTCAGTCTATTACATTTTTAACTACTTTCACTTAGTGATGATTAATACATGTAGAAGCTTTTTGTCTGTAATGGGTTATAGTGGATTAATATTTGTTGTAAGCTCTGCAACATCTACTTTTTCAAAGAAAACTGGAAAGTTTATTCAGGGATGTCAGGCGAATAGCTGTGTCACCGGATGATTTCCTAATTACAGCTAGCAGAGAAAATGAAGTCATTAACTTACATAAAGTGCTGAAGCAGTTGCAAGACTATGGATGTAGATTTAAACAGTCAAAATGTGAGGTTTTTGAATCACATAATGAACATCTGGGACATGTGATGTTCAATAAAGGGTTATGTGAAAGGCATTTGTAAAGGTACTCTTCTTAAAATGTGTGAAGAAGTCATAGACATTTGTTGGCTTGATCAGTTATGGAAAGTTCAATGCCTGAAATAATTTTTAAAAGCATTTTATTTATTTTACTTATATCTGTTTACTGGAGTAATGCACATCATTTAGCACCCATGTATAGCTTGCTGAAAGGTAATGCATCACTGAAGTGGAAGCAACTGAAATAAAACACTAAACATGTAAAGAAAAGCTGACTAATGATAAGGTGTGGAAAATTGTGATCATAAGGTACCATTACATCACTTGCTTATGATGCCACAGCTTATAGCATAGCTGCAGTCCTTAAATGTGCCAGACCTGCAAGGGATGAAAAAACAATTGTTCATGCATTAAGAACTCTTTCTTCTACCATGAAAAAGAATTCTCAAGTTGAGAAGGCAGCAGTTGCTTTAATTTTTAAAATAAAGAACTTCTACCAGTACATTTAGAGTGCAAAATTCAAATTGGTTACTGTTCATAGATGTTCATTGACATTGTTTGTAAGCATCAGAGTTTGGCTACCATGGCAGCAGCAAGAATCCAGAGATGGGCAAAAATATTATCAACCCAACTTCCAATCAGTGTACACATTTTACAAGAGTCACAGCTAGGTTGATGGATACCGTGGAGTTCTGTTACCTGACATGCTACAGAAAGGATCACAGAATATACAAATGCTTTGATTGAAGAACAATTTCTAGATGTTCCTTTTAAGTATGTTTGATAGCAAGAGTAACTCAGACTTTTCCAGAACTGCCATTGGTGTTAAGCTACATAAAGGAAGATTGCAAACGAACAACTCCATCTGCAACAAATCTTATGAGAGTTTGAATGTGCTCTTTAGAAAATGTAAACTTTCAGCGGAAATTGACATTCCTTTGAGAATATTCAGGTTATAGTTCTCTATAAGTTAAGAAAGTTGACTGGTGACTGCAAGTTGGGCACTGTTATCTGATCATCCCACTGATAAGAAACAGCACCAGCAAGGGCTGGAATATGTACATGCCTGGTATACTGAAAACAGTCTAGCATTCAGCAAAAACACTGTTTCTATCTCATATATTTTAAATGACACTCTGCTGCACACAGACACAGTCATAAGAGACCTTTTTACTTATGTAGACAATTCTCATTCATTCAGTCATCATGTTTTTGCCATAGTCAGGAAATCCTTCTATATGGCACAGTTAATTTTCAAGGGAATGTCTTCAAGATCCAAAGAAGTCATTCTACCACTACACTCTTCCCTTATCATTCTCATCACTGAATACAATGTCCCCTTTGGTATCTATAAATCTAAAAATATTACTCAACTAGAGGGGCCCCAAAGATACTTTACCAAGAAAATTAAATTCCATAAATCTTGTAACTATCCCAACAGATTGGCACAATTCTCATTATACTCAGCAGCTTACAGGCCACACTGAAGTGACCTGTTTCTAGCTTTTCAAACCATGAAACACCTAACCCTATTTGACCTTATATTTCTTTTGTAAAACCCAAGGCTCTACAAACACCCATACTAGGGAATGAATCTACACCAACAAATAAATAAGACCTGCCTGAAAGACAGGTTATTAATTCAATGTACTCCAAGTCTAAGGAATAAGCTACCACTGCAAGTCAAACAAAGTACTACTTTTACTACCTTTAAGGCTAGACTTGATGATTGGATTGGTAGACCCAAATTCACAAAATGATTGTCATGTACTGCCCTGCTTAACTTGGGAGGTGAGCACCATTAAGTGTTTGAAAATGTAGGCAAGAACTTTTAAGTGTGTCTACTTAAAAGTGTATGTGTATATTCAAGTTGTGGCCCTCGTGTTTGCTTGCCTAGTATTGTTCCTATGTGGTGGATGTGTCTCGGCAACTTGTGGCCCTCGTGTTTGCTTGCCTAGCATTGCTCCTGTGTTCCTAAAAGCTGTACTGAATGATCTCTGTACAGGTTACATGACATTGCTAAAAATTAAAGCACAAGCTAGACACAGCCAACCACAGCTAGATGAAGAGACTGAGAATGTATAAATGGCTTGTGTATCATGTCAGATGGAATGGAAGATGCTTAAACAAGCACCACTGCACCCATGGGAACTTCTAGGTAGATGCTTAAAAATATACAAGCACCACTGCACCCATGGGAACTTCTAGGTTGATGCTTAAAAATATACAAGGACCACTGACCCATGGGAACTTCTAGGTAGATGCTTAAAAATATACAAGCACCACTGCACCCATGGGAACTTCTAGGTAGATGCTTAAAAATATACAAGCACCACTGCACCCATGGGAACTTCTAGGTAGATGCTTAAAAATATACAAGCACCACTGCACCCATGGGAACTTCTAGGTAGATGCTTAAAAATATACAAGCACCACTGCACCCATGGGAACTTCTAGGTAGATGCTTAAAAATATACAAGCACCACTGCACCCATGGGAACCTCTAGGTACATGCTTAAAAATATACAAGCACCACTGCACCCATGGAAACTTCTAGGTAGATGCTTAAAAATATACAAGCACCACTGCACCCATGGGAACTTCTAGGTAGATGCTTAAAAATATACAAGCACCAGTGCACCCATGGGAACTTCTAGGTAGATGCTTAAAAATATACAAGCACCACTGCACCCATGGGAACTTCTAGGTAGATGCTTAAAAATATACAAGCACCACTGCACCCATGGGAACTTCTAGGTAGATGCTTAAAAATATATAAGCACCACTGCACCCATGGGAACTTCTAGGTAGATGCTTAAAAATATACAAGCACCACTGCACCTATGGGAACTTCTAGGTAGATGCTTAAAAATATACAAGCACCACTGCACCCATGGGAACTTCTAGGTAGATGCTTAAAAATATACAAGCACCGCTGCACCCATGGGAACTTCTAGGTAGATTCTTAAAAATATACAAGCACCACTGCACCCATGGGAACTTCTAGGTAGATGCTTAAAAATATACAAGCACCACTGCACCCATGGGAACTTCTAGGTAGATGCTTAAAAATATACAAGCACCACTGCACCCATGGGAACTTCTAGGTAGATGCTTAAAATATACAAGCACCACTGCACCCATGGGAACTTCTAGGTAGATGCTTAAAATATACAAGCACCACTGCACCCATGGGAACTTCTAGGTAGATGCTTAAAAATATACAAGCACCACTGCACCCATGGGAACTTCTAGGTAGATGCTTAAAAATATACAAGCACCACTGCACCCATGGGAACTTCTAGGTAGATGCTTAAAAATATACAAGCACCACTGCACCCATGGGAACTTCTTGGTAGATGCTTAAAAATATACAAGCACCACTGCACACATGGGAACTTCTAGGTAGATGCTTAAAAATATACAAGCACCACTGCACCCATGGGAACTTCTAGGTAGATGCCTAAAATATACAAGCACCACTGCACTCATGGGAACTTCTAGGTAGATGCTTAAAAATATACAAGCACCACTGCACCCATGGGAACTTCTAGGTAGATGCTTAAAAATATACAAGCACCACTGCCCCCCTGGGAACTTCTAGGTAGATGCTTAAAAATATACAAGCACCACTGCACCCATGGGAACTTCTAGGTAGATACCTAAAATATACACTTTCATTTTGAAGGGCTTTTCATGAATACTGTATTTATGATGGTGATAGATGTGTATTCAAAATGGACAGAAGTATTTTGTTTGCCTAAAATCATGTCCCAGGTTACCATGAGTCATCTGAAATAACATTATGCTGTCAATGGTATAGGTATGCATGTCACATCACAAGAAGTTTGTTCTTTAATGAATTAAAATAGGAGAATTGATTCTACTGGTATACCAAGGTACCCAGCAATAACAAATGAGCTAGCTGAAAGATTGTATAAACCTTCTAGGTAGGTGTGAAGAAATTACCAATTAATGTTTGTGAATGAACAAAAAACCCCCACGCTGTACAACAGCACAAACATCAGTGGATGCATCGAAATATTGATGAAGTTATTGCACATCAGCAAGTCATATGGTATCAGAAATACTCAGTCTAGGGATCTAAACCTCTTCTGCAACATCAACAGAACAGTTTGGAGGGATAGGTATATCTCACAGAGGATACTTCTTCTTCTTTCGGCTTTTTCCCGGTTAGGGGTCGCCACAGCGGATCACCTTGTCCGCACATTGAATGGCAGTGGAGTTTTACGGTGTCGGGTTGCCAGCCCGGCGCCCAACCTTCCACAGAAGGCACACTCACATGCACACCTAGGGCCAATTTAGAGTGTCCAATCCACCTGCAGCATGTCTTTGGGATGTGGGAGGAACCGGAGCACCCGGAGGAAACCCACGCGACCACAGGGAGGACATGCAGATTCCGCACAGAAGGCACCCCAGCTGAGGATCGAACCGGAGAACCTCTTGCTGTGAGGCAGCAATGCTAACCACTGCACCACCATGGCCGCCCCATCTCACAGAGGATACTGCTGCTCTGAAATAGACTCCTCATTAACATAAAGCAAAGTTCATCTCTGCCCATATTCAAGTGCAGCCCGGATCTATGGATGGGAAAATAGAAAATTTACCCCAGAACTGCCCTGTAAATGCTTCATCCCATGCATGGGTCCCCTCAAATTATCTATGGCACAATCCCAGTTATTCTCATCAGAGATAATATATAATTATCAACCATAGGATGGGTAAAGCCAATCTCTGACCAAATGGAATAGGTTTATTCAAGCACAAACCAGGAAACTGGCTAGGCATAAAATGGCCCGCAAGGGTGGTTATCCTAGTATGTAACCCATGAACCTATAAAAGCAGACTGGGCTTGATGAAATAGAGTCTGAATGAAAATGGTCAAAAGAAACAGTAGTTAAGAAATTCCAGCTTGATGAGAATGCAATGGACAATACGTTTTAAATTCCAAGATTCATAAGTATGAGTCCCAGATCTGTGAAAATGGAGACTTACACATACAAATCTATGATTGCTGCATCAAAGGGTATTTATTTATGGCAATTTCAGAGTTAGTAACCTTAGAAAATAACAATGATCACTGGCATTCAGTGTTCTCTTTCATCTTTTTTTTTGTAATTCTGGGACTCCCAATTGTAGGTCTCAGGATTACAAGAGGGAGCTGCAACAGACAGACCATTTATTTATTTATTTTATTTATTTATTATTTATTGACATTTGTTAACCGGGTTTGTCCAACTGGACTTGTGGCCCATTTTCAGTGGTGACCCGAGGAGAAAAGCTCCAGTAGTACATTTTAAACAAGTACAATTTTAAACAATATTGATATAATAGCAGTTATAGCAAAAAGATTCACATATGTTGGGTTACATGCATAAAGTTAAAGTTGCATTGAAAAGAAGCTAAGTAACATCATTTTACATTGATATAGTTCAATAGGTCAACAATAACATTTTTTGTTTGTATAAAATTATGCAAATGCATAGTCGACACATTGGAGACAGAGATGTAATGAGGTACTAAGTATGGTCCTTTTGAGGGTACATAAGGGTAGGAAGACTAGGTGGGGTCATGGCAAGGGCATGAAACTGAAAAAAAAATCTTACATGGAACTGTTTGCATTTCAGCACTACATAAACTATAGACTCTATGAACAATGTCTGCGGAGACTAAAATACCGTTTTTACCCAAGTAAATGATTAAGACAGTCTAATTTAAAATGGTAACATGATATATTACCTCCCAGTTGGATTTTCATGGTAAATAAATGCAATTAATATATATTGACTAGTGCACATATCTCCACACAAATGAGCCCACATATCCTTATATAAAGTGACTGCTGATATGTTATCCCTGCTCAGTCTTTGTTTGCAATAAAGTTTCTTCAAGAATGCTATTCATTTTTGTATGAATTTCTAAGAGACATGAAATCAAAATGTGTTCTGTTTTGAAAAGCATAAATGTAATGCTGTCCACCTCAGTGCAGTAATTAGCAAACTCAAATTTGGTCCTGCTTTCAAATTCCCATAACATATCTGATGACTCGTCATGTCCATTTACAGCCAGAAAACTATGAATCACTTTTTCTTCTTTTAGAAAAATATTTGAGCTGAATATTTTCAAATGAACCCTCAGAAACTACTTTTTCTTAAAATGGATTTGCACTTGTGAGGTTACATGATGCTCATCATATTAATACATATTTCTTACCTCATACATGTTATCACTTAGTGTTTTATGCCTCCTTTTTAAGAATATTAAATCTGCTCCCCCTTTTCTCCCATTTGGCTTCTCTTGATTTTCACCATGTTTATCTCCTATATATTGTATTGGATCACTTTCACCATGTTTATCTCCTATATATTGTATTGGATCACCATTATCTTTTTAATGTTTATATTTTACTTTGTGTGCTATTATTTTTTATGTTGGTATTAAGAGTTGTTTAATGTTAGCAATTGCTCAGTTATGCATATAAAATTTTATTGGCTACCTTTAGTGGATATATATATATATATATATATATATATATATATATATATATATATATATATATATATATATATAAAGTCTATTTGTGACTTGGAATTTATTCACTCGGGTCTCTCTTGTTAATAGGATATGCCCAACTGTATTTTCCCAGTCACGAAAAGAAAAAGATAAGTTACTGCTAAGTATTACCTCTGCACCAATGATGCCTGGAATGTCTCCTTCAAAGGATATCTATTAGACACATTATACCATGAATAACTGTGATCTCAAGATAGATCCCTGAAGGACCAAACTCAGCAGAGGGAGGGTTCAGGGAGACTTAATTGTAGAGAATATCAACTGTGTATACCTCAGAAGGTAAGAAATAAGTCAGAGCATTACAGTGACAGAAAGACCATAATGGGAATGCAAATCTTTGATCAATATCTTGGAATTCATAGTGTCAAATGGAGAACCAAAACTGAATAGCAGCACTGATCACTAGGTATAAGAAGGTCATTAACCAGTACAATAGTGTGGGTGGCCAAAATATTAAGAGGTCACTGAAACCAGACTGAGAAGGATCAAAAAGGCTATGACTTGGTAGAAATGAATCAATAAACATATAATTTTTTTTCTCAACAGCCTTGCTAATAAATGGTACGTTAGAGCTGGCTTCCTATCAGACAATCGAAATGCCTTTTCCACGAATATGAAATGATCAACACGTATTGCACAAACTACGTAAACGCCGAACATCCAAAACAGCAAAATCCAAAATGTCGAAGTGTTTTGGTTGGCCCGTCTGCGGTATAGCTCCATAAGGTAAGTGTGCGATAGGTATGGACCTTAGGGTAGGGTGCGGGTTAAGTTAAGTGTATAGATAGGTAATGTATGTAAGATTTAGTGTAGTTTTAGAATTAGGGTTTTGTTAAATGTATTTATGTGTATTATTTATTTTGTTAGGGTAAATCTCCGTAGGGGAAGTGTGCGGTAGTTACGGACCTTAGGGTTAGGGAGGGGTTAAGGATAGTGCATAGATAGTTGTGTATGTGGGGTTTAGTGTAGTGTTAGAAGTTGGGTTTTGTTGCTTTACTTTAGGGTTAGGACTAGGGTTTGGTTAGTGTTTGTATATGGTTTATTTATTTTGTTTGGGTAGGTAGTATGTAGCGGGTGGTGGAGTTGGCCGACTATGACCGTTCGATGTTTTAAATTTCACAGTCTAGTGCATTCGGTGTATTCGTGGTTCGATTAATACATGTCGCTCTTTTGGTATTCACTGTAATGGATTTTTGCGGAACTGATATAGACCCATTAGAGCTAGGGAGGTCATAAACCGCCACCATAGTGTGGGCAGTCACACTATCAAGAAGTCTCCTAAAACCAGGCTGATAAGCTCTATCAAAGCCATGACTTTATATAAATGGTTAAATAAGAATATAAATATTATTTTCTCAATAATCTTGTTGAAAAATAATATGTTAGAGATGCGGACAATTCTTTTTGTCAAAATGAACAAGATCAAGTGAGGATTTCCTGAAGATATGTTGATCAAAATCTCTTTTAGGTCTGCTGGATAAACTCTAGATCTCAGAGATAAGTGTATAATCTAGAAAATAAATAGGTCCCAGGACACAAATGTAAATACCATGCTGACTGGGCCAGGGTTCAGTCCACATGTATTAAAACCAGTGAATATACTTCTGCCAGTAAACTCACTTTAGTTCAAATCCAGTTAGCTGCAAGAATGATGCAGTAACTAATATCCTAATAAACTTTACCATGCATTCCTAAAATACTTCTGTTGAACAAATGTATAATAATTAATGTATAACTGTAAATGCTATAAAATCCTAGGTATCTATGAACACCTTCCTTAGTAAACATGACTATTTCATATATTAACATTTGGTGCAGCAATTAGCATTGTCACCTCAAAGCAAGAGGTTCCCTAGTTCGATTCTCAGCTAGGGTGCCTTCTGTGCAGAGTCTCTATGTCCTCTCTGCGGTCACGTGGGTTTCCTCTGGGTGCTCCAGTTTCCTTCCACATTAAAAAGACATGCAGTAGGTGGATTGGACACTTTAAATTGGCTGTAGGTGAGAGTGTATGTGGGAGTGAGTGCTACGAATGAGCTACCGCAACAGGGCTATCCACCCGGCAGTGTAAATCTTGGCTCAAGATGATTGTCACTGCTGAAGTGACACCCGACCCCATGTGCAAAATGGGAAAAGGGGTTAAGACTGGATGGATGGATTTTACTCCCATTTATAATATTCTTGCAGCTTTGTAAATCCAACTGTTTTTGCATCTTACTAGTAAAGTCCTTGTGGCCTCCACAAATATAGAACATTTCTATTTGAATTTCTTTCTTAAGAACTGGAAATCTACATTTTTTCCTACTAAATCATTACTTAAGACTTTATATATTTACAAATACTTAATCTAACTGAAATAATGCCAGTTTATAAGCATATCATAACTTATCTATCTGTGCAACTTATCAGTGATTCCAATATCATTTCAGTTATCAATTGACTGTTGCATTTGTAGAATAATATTCATGATAAGAAAAGTACTATCTCTGACACTAGCAATGTTTACTGTATTTTAACTCCCTATACAGTCCCAACACTTTCAACACCTCAGCATATGAAATTGATTCTGTAGTATGTTACTTATTATAAGTTTATTTATGAATGTTAACATTTTCTATTTTATTGGCTTGTACAATTACTTTAAAATGCAGTTATACCAGACTCTGAAGTTACCATTGTGCAGCCTTGCTATGATATATTAATCTTAAAATGTTGCTATCAAATCCTGTATGTATTCTGTGCCTAGCACAATTTACTATAAAAAATTTTATTTCATTAAATGAGTAAATCTTATATTGCCTGTGGCCTAGATTACGTCCGAAAAGGGTCCTTGGAGCAACCCATCTACACAGTTAACACATTTAAAATAAATAAAAGAATAAATAAATCAAATGCATTGGAGGAAAGGAAACTCGAGTGTAGGACAAAGACACTCATGAAGATTCACCACTCAGCTCATGGGAGACCCCCTGAAACGTTTTTCTTGTGTACCATATCAATAAAAAAATTATCAACAGCCTCATTCTATAGCTGTTTTATTGCGGCTTCTAAACCATCATTCTTACCCATCCTTACACTCACTCACTCATTAACTAACACCTATAATTCCAAAATTAATTAACCACCCTAAATAACAGGTACATGCCTATACTAACTTTCATTCACTACAACAGTTATATTTTCCCCATATAAATGTCAATTCCCCATTAACTTAATGTGTGCCATTATAGCAATAACTGATGACCTGGGTGTGGTATATTGAAGATTTACCCATGGTTGGTGTGGTTTAAGCACTAGGGCAAAGCCAGTGTGCTTAAACAAAGCCAACCATATGTAAATCTTCAATATACCACACCCACGTCATCAGTTATTGCTATTATACAATGACATTATTTAAGAAAAAGCTACTTACTTTTCTTAAATAATGTCCTTGTATAATGGCTCACTTCTGCTCTTCCACTTTTTTCCCATATCCCGGGGCTTTCTTTATGTACTGCACATGCATATGGGACTTTTGTTCCCACACTTACACAGTACATCAGTGCTTTGTAAAGGAAGCAATGGAGGAAGATCTCTATTGATTTTTTTTTTGTTTGTTTTTAATTTAAAAAAAAGGAAACCAGGAGACTTTCAACGTACGTGAGAGATGGGACAGAGAAAATAAACGGATAATCAGGTACGTTTCTCTAGATTTGCATAACATACCGGATTATCCTTTTATTTTTGTCTGTTCCATCCCTCTCCTTAGTTTGAAGTCTCTGTTTTTGTCAATTTGTTTTTTAATAAAACAAAGTGATCACAGCACAATAGTGCCAAAAGGAAAGTAACATTTTTGTAGCATATATTAATGGAATATATATATATATTGGTATATGCTCGGATTTACAATGGGTACGCTGGTTGGGCTGACCAATCAGCATGCTCCTTTTGGAATGTTAATGGCCAGTCATTGTATAATATAAAATTTTTAGCATTTGATCTAACTTCTGTGATTTGAAACTCCTACATCAGAATTCATTGCTATTGTAGTTTTCATTATAATGCATAGCTCTTTGTTTGACTTTATATTGATTATTTACTGAATATTTTATGATCCTGTCATTGCTTTGAACTGAACACTCTACTCTCTTTGCTACATTTGAATTTTTAGTGATTTCTTGTTGAATATTATATACTTACGTTCATGTTTTTTTTTTTATTTGAACTTACCATTGTACAGTCTTTGTTATGTTACTTTCATACAATCTTATTAGGATGAGATCACGCCTAAAAAGGTCTGTGGACCAGTATGCAAGCCCATTTAACAAATGCAAAGTAAAATAAAAATACACGGAAGTAGAAAAAGCTTTCCCTATTAGTAAGACAGGCTGCATTGCACAGCCTATCCACAACTCAGAATAGCAATGATAGTCAGTTTGAGGCTGCAGAAGTCTCCCTGAATAAGAACATTGTCTTCTTAGGAACATAGGAACATGCTAGGCAAGTTATCATTGGGACTATAATATGCCTAACCATATACACTTGTAAGCAGACAAACTTAAACATTTTTGCCACTCTTTTCAAGCTCTTAATAGTTAATCTCCCAAATCAGGCAGGGAAGTGCATGAGAACCCTAGTGTAAGTTTGGGTCTACCTATCCAGTCATCAAGACTAGCCTTAAAGGTGTCCAAAATGCAACTTTGTTTGACCTGTAGTTGTAACTTATTCCATAGGTTGGGGGACAGAAAGAATGGCAGCATTGCTCCTGGCAGGCATGAAGACTTACGTAACAGTAGCATGTGCACACTGCTAGTAGAGGCATTGCATGTCAGACTGCAAGGGGTTGGTGAGGGTAAGGTACAAAATGCCTACCATCCATTTATATGACGAGATCCTGCTCTCCTGGTATCCAACTCTCTCCTGGCAGGGTTGCACATGTGAAAATGAATGGAGGCACCATGTAATGTGGATAACGGAGCTATGACCACAGAAAGGTAGTTGTAAATAAAACAGCAAAGAACAAAAAAAATAATAATAATTTTCAAATGTGGGCCATACTACATTTTTTTTACTCCCAAATGAGATTTCAGTATCAGCGAAGACACCTTCTGTGCCATAAGTACACCAGAAACAGTAGTGCTATTGCTGAACAGGAGGATGGTGATAGGAGGTCCTTTGAACAAAGGATGGGGTTTCTTTGAGCCAGGGGTATACAGGCCAAGTCTCTCTTCAATTTTGGACAGCATTATTGAAATAATTTAGGAGGACAAGGTAGTGCAGTTTCTAAATGCAAATTAAGCTAACAATACAGCTACATTCAGCAGTGGTCTTGGCATTTGACTTGATCCATTGCTGAGTTCTGTGGCTACGTCACTAAGGAGATGGGCAAGAGTAATGCTGTGACTGTGTTGTGTCTCATCCTCCTTAAGGACTTTGAAACCATGCATAATAAGAGTTCAGTAGAAGAATTAGTATGGCTTATTTCTGCAAATCTTTTTTTAGGGAAACTGAGGCAAGCAAGTCTATTCAGTCAAACAGATAATCACTGACTTGTTTTTTTAACATGAGGGCAAGTCTCCCACTCCTCCTGGGCCCTAAACTAATATAACCAACTCTAAGATTACACAGCCTCAGGGCAAGCTATAAAAACTGTCTTTGAGTGCTTGTTTGTATATACAGGTTTATTCCAGTCTCACTGAAAGTGAGTCACAGACATACCTCTCAACCTCTTAGCACAAGGAATCTGCTCAGAGCCTGAAACAATGGGGGGCAAAGTCCCAAAATAGGAAAAGATTTTAGATATTGCTCTTATAAACTTAGAAAGTTGCTAGAATAACAGGATTTGTGTTAGCATGCATTGTCCAAAGGATATAAAGTCTGAAACTTAAATGTATGTCATTATTTAATGACTTCAATCCTAAGTCATTTGCTGGAAAAACACAAATTTTATGAGGAGCAGCCATAAATATGAGGCAAAAATCTAGACAGTCTATAAAAATCTGGACAGTTGAGAGGACATAGACATAGACACAAACATAAATAAAAACTGTGAAAAACTAAGGAGCTAGATTAGGAGCCAAAAATGGTTAGGACTCTACTTGATTGACTGGAAGCAGAGGGTTCAGGTTTGGGTCTAATACCTGGAAAATAATCAACAACCAGAGGAGTGGCATAGACTTATGTTCAGACCAGTCCTTTTTACTATATCAGTATCAGATATTACAGTGAGGTTGGAAAGCAAAATCAGCCTGTTCACTAAATCTCTAAGAGTTGGGTTCGTACAATGTAGTACTCATGAAAGTGTAGTCCACAGTATGTAAGTTTAGTATGCCATGAATGAATCTGGTGTACTGTGTGGGACTGAGGAAGTTTTGGTATTAGGGGTGGGACTTACAAAGTTAGGTATAGATTTGTGTTATGTCTGGTACACTGATGTAATTTTGGAAAACAGAGGGATTTAGACAGGATACTTACACAGTGCACAAGATTCTGAGAATGTCTTCCATACTGTAAAACAAGCACTATATGGAAGGCATCTAAGTCTTAATATTAACAGATGTGTGATTCACAGACAGAATTGAGCATCAGTCAGTAAAAACTATTGCATTATACAGTGAAATGAATGGTGCACTGAGAAACAATTCCATTTAGCATTAATTTCAAAGGTGCACCAAGTACAATATGTAAAGTCATGGTGCTCAAGGACTGAAGGCAAATACGGAACACATCAGGGCAACAGGTTCATAGGTTCATAGTATGCACCCTACAGCTGTGAATAATGTCAGAGGTATTTAGGCAGAATTGTAAATCTGCCTAAACAGTGTGCAACACTGTAGGCTGTATACTCCTTTTGCCCAAGAGATATTTGGGAGGAGATACTTTATTTAAATGATGCACAACATTGCAGTCTGTGCTATCATGTTATAAATACACCAGAAGTAGCTAGGGAAGGGGCACTGGACCTCAGTAGTATTGTCATATATGACCTGAAACCACTGTCTGCCACTTAGTGCAGATAACTAAACTCTGAGCTCTTAATAAGCTGCCTTCTGTGCCTATTGTACAGGGTTTGATTCCTTTCCCATACAATTGCTTATTGTGTGACTCTGAGTAAATCACTTAACCAGACATGCTCCTGGGTTGCTCTGGAAAGGGACAATTGTGCTAGTACTTCACCCAGTCAATAAACAGGTACAAATTAAAAAAAAATACTGTTTGGAAGTAAGTTTCTCATACCTAAACAATATTCTTGAGGCGACAGAGAGTGGAGAAGGTCAGGACTACTACATGGTGATGCTCCATAGTGTCTCATAGCCATAACCTTCCCAGCTAGGAGTTAACTGCAGTGTTCTGTGCTGGGAATTGTTACGTGAGGTATGGACCATTGCTGCAAATACTACTACATAAGAATGATTTCATGAGGTTGCTTCAATTTGCATCACATTTTGGTTTCATTGTCTGTGACCGATATCAAAAACAAATGCAGATTACTGCACTTTACAGGTCTATATTGGTCAGTACAGTTGTCATTCCAGCTTACCAGTGTCTGTAGGATTGTTTATAGTACTTCTTTAAATGCAGCATAACTGTATTTCAAAGTTGATTACAAAGGAGTGAAGGAATCTGGATGAGTGGTACAGACGGATAATGCCCTCACTGTGACTCAGATGACCCCAGTTTGAGTACTGGCTTGAGTACTGGAATGGCTGGACAGCCAGGATAGCAGTAAGCAGTAGGATCAGTTTGCTTATCCTGGAGGGAAGGGTTGGTGATTCCCAGGCTGGTAGTTATGTAGTTCTGCAGTTCAGCCATATACTGAAGACATAGGATTGGAATACCAAGCCAATGATGGTAACTCTCATGAATTACAAATGTGGGAGTATCTACACATCAAGGAGAGGACATCAGGTTCCCTCTAGTGATATAGTGCATATGTCACCAATAAGAGAAGGGTTAAGGTGGGATTAGGGCAGGAAGAAAACTGCCTCTATTGTCTGTGTTCAGAATCATTGACTAAGGGAGTGCCTGCAAGCTAGGGCTAGGTAGATAAGGACATGTTTGGTCCCAGTCAGGGAGAATAAACCAGATTCAACCAGCAGATGGGCTGGTGGGACAGAGCACCTTTGGTCATGGCCAGGGTAGATAGACAAATTTGACTGTGGGCCCCAGCCTTTGTGGGTAAGCTGGATATGTCTGACTGTGATGAGGAGTGCTCAATTCCATAGTTTTGCAAGTAGATCTAAGAGTATAAACAGTAACACAAAATACCCTCATAGCTGCCTGGATGATGGATCCCTCTGCAATAATTCTTGGACTTATTTCAGCTGAAAGTGACTGGAAGGGAAATTAATTAACACGTCTTCTTGTGGTAAGGTTTGACATTCAGCAGGCATGGGGGTGAAAAATGCACAGGAGTAAAAAAAAAGGAAAGGAAAATGGGTAAGTTATATGAGAAGGCAGTAGCTTTCAAAATGAACAAAATGACAGCAGATGGGAGTATTCTCTTTCATAAGTTCGGAGAGTCACTTTAAGGGATGCATACATCAATGTGTATCTGTCTTACAATGCATGTGCAAAACTTTCTGAATTGCATCCCAGTACCAGACCTACAATTTACATACCAACCGTACAAATCCTATAATAAGACTGGTAATGTAAGACCTGCTGTATTTTGCATGGAGCAGAGTTAAGTGGTAAACATGACTTAATGGGGAAGAACTACACCATTTTGCACTTTGATAGCAGGAATCAGTGAAAAACATGCATGTTTAGAGATACGGCCCTGAAGAGGATCTTAAGGTCAGTCATAATTTCTCCTAGAGCAGTTAACAATCCCAGGTAACAGACAATGCAATGTAAAAAGGCAAAACATGCCAATAGGATAGTAGAGTGTATAGCTGAGGAAATGAATTCTACAAATATGGTAATCTTTCCTCCACTGTACTGGCCATTAGTGAAACCACAGCTGAACGGCTATGCATGGCTCTGGCAGAAGTGCAGAGGAAGAGAAATTAAGGTAGATGAAAATATATTGCACAATTATTTATTTATTATTTTATTTATTTATTTATTTTACATTTGTTTATCGAGATGGTCCAACTGGGACAGTACCCAATAGACACAATTGACAAAATGAATGTAAACACAAATACAAAAATGTAGCAATTATACACATTAGTCAAGTAGAGAGAGGTATTAAACAATTGAAAAAAATATATATGGCTTAACTTATATTTGTGGAAAAAAACATGACATGTGACGTGCATAGTTATTAGTATTTTAATGATTAGACTAACTTGCAGTCAGGAATGTGAGCACTAATATAGGAGTAGCGTTGTTAAGAGAGATAGGCTAATAGAGTTAGTACATGCAGTCAAAGTGAAAAATGTTTCTTAAGATAGTGTTTAACCTGGGGTATTACATGTGCAAGGCCAAGATTCATATGTATCTTTTGAGAGATATTTTGAATTGATTAAGATTGCTTGTGGAAGGGTATTCCAATTCTTTGCAATAAAGTTAGAGTAAAGAGAGTTACCTGCAGAACTGGATACTTTGGTTACTTGGAGTAAGTCTTTGTTAGATGATCAAAGAATATGAATGCTAAAGTAGGGTTGTAGGAGATTCTTTAGAGAAGGTACATTATCAGGATTGTGTATTATTTAGTGAGCCATTATTAATTGGTTATAGCTTAAAATATGGGGTAATTCCAACCAAGAAAGACTCATTAGGCATTGAAAATGATGGGTTGAATATGTGTGGAATCCATTGCAAATTTGGCAGTCTTATTGTAACATGATTCTAATTTACTTAGTTCACACTTTTTGAGATTGGTGAGTATGGGGGAGGCATATAAGAGTGAGGAGAGAAGGTGGATTCTAGTTATGGCTATCTTTGCAGTGTCTGTTAAGAACGTTTTGTTTCTATACATTGTTCCCATTTTCTTATGAACTTTTTGTTGGTTGGTATCAAAATGGTCAGGGGAAATGAATGGGATGTGGTATCAGAGATAACTTAGAAAGCTTAACATCTACCTCAAGAAAGAGGAAGGATTTAGACACAGTAGTATTGTTAATGTCAAGTGGGAGGGGTGGAGCTGAAGACAATGGACTGAGAAGGGAAAAGGGGGCAGTGATAGCAGCCAGAATAGGGATGTGATGTAAGAAGACTGTTTCACAAGCCACGGTGGTAGTACTCAAGAATATGGTCCCAGAGGCAATGGTACAATGTAGATAAACAGATATTCAATAACACCTTAGATAGATCGGTGAAATAATGGGTGTTGGGTGGCAACTGATACGGGCTACTTGCAACATGTGTCTAGCCTAATACATCACAGGTCATCTTCCAATGCAATATCATGTGCTCATAAATTAAACATTTGTATGCACCCAGCTATAAATTATGGTGTTTATAATCTGTGCAGTTGACAGGAAGCAACTTGATTATGAGATCAGTGGAAGATGTTCAAAACTCAGAGAAGTGCAGTTTATGTTTACAGAGGAAACAGCCCTTGTGATGGTCAAAGCATTTCCTAAACAATCCTCAGGTTGGAACATTCCATCTGAGCTAAGTGGAGAGCAGACATCATGTCTGTACAATGAGATATTGTGCATTACTCATCACCTAATTCCTTTCATCTCTTCCCCACTTCTCCAGATGTGGACCTCATGTTTTTTGCCAGCGTCAACCAAACACCCCGGTGTCCCCTCCCACCACTAACTGGCATGAACACTCATGATATTCACTGTAACAATCAGTTGTAATTTCTCATTTTAGTCCCACCAGCAGAAGGCACAACTACCCTGAAGTAGTGTTGACTCAAAAAACTTGTTATTGGGGCCACCAAGAAGGGTATTTTCCATTTCTCTAAGACATAGACTATGACAGCACACTTACAATAAATGGTATGAATGCTATTTAAATTACATAAATATGGTAGTTTACATTCATCTGTAACACTTGGATTCATCTACAATACAAAAACACAAATAATAAATTTATGAAATGTCCATGTGTGATAACCATTATAGTTTGTAACATGAGAAGAGTGTACCCACCACAAAATCAAAATACATGTATATCCATAAAAGGATAAGCATGTTTGCCAAACAACAGCAAGTTATAAATAAGTTAAACAAAGGGTATACTTGCCCATCAAAGCAGAACTCCGACTTTTATTTATTTATTTATTTATTCATTTATTCATTTTTTTATGTTTTTTATCCTGTGCCCAGCTGTCTATCTCTGGTAGACCCATTTGTTCCCCCTTCCACTTCCTGGAACCTGAGTGTCAGGGGGAAGCTTTAAAGAGAAAAGGTTTTCAATTTAAGTGCCCTAATCCTCCACCTCCTTGTGTCTTGATGCATACTTTGCTAAAGTGGGTCCTACAGTTTTGACCCAGTGACATGCTGGTTCTTCTGAGTATGTGCAAATATATCCAACTGTAATGGGATATTGCACTGCTTGACAAGGCAGGCATGCATCTTTGCCTTTGTGTTGCACAGCCTTAACACTCAACCTCCACTGGGTGTCAGAATTGCAGCAGACTAGGCTGCCTCTCTTGCAAAGAAGCTCAGCATTCTTTGAAAATGCACTGAAACTCAACAGTCCTTTAAATACACTCACTGATGACAGTTTGGCAGTTGGTGTAGGAGATTCAGGCCCTATGGTCCTGTAGTCAAGGTGCAAGGTTTGAGCCTGAAAAAGTTAACCAACTTTACCCTAAATGGGGCATTTCATAAATACACACACACACCCACCCACACACACACACACACACACACACACACACACACACACACACACACACACACACACACACACACACACACACACACACACCCAAACACATGCACATATATTCATAATAGCAATTGTCAAAATCCATGGTCGTCTCTTCAAAGTCTGGAATGGCAACAGCCCTCCATAGTGCTCCACTCCAAAGTTTACGTGTGCGTGCATTGTACTAAAGATGCAGGCACAGATGCTACTAAGGATGCAAATGTCTGAAATGGCAACAGTAAAAATCCATGGTCATCTCTTCAAAGTCCAGAATGGTAACAACTCCCAATAGTGCTCCACACCAAAGTTTACATGTGTATGCATCATACTATCATACTAAAGACACACACACAGATGCTACTAAGAATGGATTCTGTGTGTATTCTTTAAGAAGAAATGTAAGTTTTGTGGCAGCCAACCCCCACCAGTGGGCCCTAGGCAGCTGCTTAGGTCGCCTAGTGCTGGATCTGGCTGTGATCAAACCATGGTTTCTGTCAAGCCTTGGCTCTAGGATGTACACTAGATGGGATGACCTCATCCAAATCACCACTATCCACAACATCAACATATGCCAGTGGTAGCACATATGGATCATCCACACTGACCCCCTCAATGAGCTGATATAGAACTGGACTCAAGCTACACAAATTAACAGCCTTCATTTGACCATCTCTACATTAAAAGACTGGACTGGGAAAAGGCTGATTTTGAGATAAACTAGTTAATTGTTTGTAGGAGAAACAGGTTTCACAATCTAGTCTCTGGTTTCCAACCTAAGCCAGAAGATTAAGTCCAATTAATCTCTAAACTTATGGATAGTATTGGAAAGTACCTGAATGAAGATGAAGCTCTCCAATAGTCCTAGGAGCTCCATAGCAAGTTCACACAAATCTTGTTATCCATCCTAGCACTAAAATAAATGCCCCATAATTAGCCTTCGGGGGATTCAGGAGCTACACTGTCACAGAAGTACTCCAGGCTGACTTAGCGGACAGTACACAAGGAGGAATTTGCAATTCACTTTGACTCCCTGGACACATTCAAATGTACTACAGTCCTCAGTTTCCACCCTTGTCAAGTCCGGACCTACAGAATGGACGGTCTTCACCAGCATTTTCTGCCAAGACTATGAACTACTTGAAGATCTGGTGGGATACAAAGCCCATCACAAGGTGCAAAGCATTCATCCAGCCACTTCTCCATGATAAGTGTCATATTGACTATAGAACTAGCCAGGTATAATATCTGATTTGATCATGATTGATCTATTGTTACATAACATAGTCTTAGACAGCAATCCAGAGAATTAGGTCCTGTTTTTTGGTCAACAATGACAGTCAGACACCCTAAGTATTATCACAAGGCAAGGGAAATACATATCACTGTGATGTTTTGCTTAGGGTGGCTCTGAGTAACCCTAATGCCAACAAAGATCTCCCCAGGTCAGAAGGCATGAAGAAAGAACTCCTTCTGATTGCAGCTCTATGGTTCTTCATCATCCCAGTTTCCTCCACTTAAGTGAAAATGGGGATCAACATGTAAATAACCAAAAGAGCAAACAGCCAGAAGGAGGTTACTTGCATAGGACAGTCCCATAATAAATAACCAAATATTCTTACACTTTAGCATAACCAAAAAAGCATACAATAAGTAAGTGAGCAGTATATAAATATGTAAAAGAGAATGCAAAAATCAAAACAAGCATTTTCTGGATTTTCAAAGACTGTAGAGTTTCTGTGCATTTTCAAGGAATGTTGAGTTTCTGTGCCTTTTCAAGGGAAGAGTAGTTTATTGTTTCTCATGCTGTCTGTTTTCAATATGTAACTGTTTTGCTTAGCAAATGTATTTGTGCTATAAAGTTTAAAAACAGTATCACAACAGGCAGCATACTTACCTTTGGTGCAGAAGGTTGTGGGTTCTACTCCCACACTTTTTTAATTTCTCCATATGTAACATAGCCCACTATCTTAGACTGACAATATTAACCTTTCATCTCTTGGTTTAAATTTGCCTCTCCTTAACCATTCCTGTGTGTGTTTCTGATAAACAAGAGATTCTTCCAGAAGTTTTCTATACTTGCAACTATATTTATGCATTTTCCACATTCCTTGCCTTCTCATCTGGTCCTTCACCTTATATTCTTTCTTTTGTTTTTTGGCACATTCAGTTGCTGCCTGATTTTTATCTACTTCTGTTTGATTTCCATTCCTGCTTGACGCCGATATGCTTCTGCTAAATTAAGCAGAGACGTCATCTTAGATTTATTCTCTTCATGTTTCAAAACTTTCACTACATTTGGGTCTTGTGAGGTCAGCAGATATGTGTGGAGTCCCACGACTGCAGATCTATACATGTAATCAATTTCAAGGATGCCCATCCTTCCTTCGGAATGGAGAATATATAATCTTGGTATACACTGATTTTTATAAATCATTTGGTGAGCATGAAGCATCCTTCTTGTTTTCCTATCTAATCTATCCAACACGTTTTGGGGCCAGTCAATCACTCCAAAGCTGTAAGTTAGGACAGGAAGAGCAAATTGGTTTATAGCTCGGATTTTGTTCCTAGATGTCAACACTGTTTTCAGGATTAATTTAAGTCTTCTAAAGTATTCCTTACTAAGTTTTGTTCACATTTGTTCACATTTTATTGTTGATCCTTCTATTCCCTCACCATGTAGCTGGAGTGCTGATATTGCAGTGCCCCCTTTAAGGGGATGGGGGTGCTGCACTCCTGAGTCTGTCTTCCTTTAGATGATATGTCTAGTCAATATGAACCTGTTGCCAGTTTGACAACCATTCCCTATTGCAAAATTACCAGCTTACCATTTTTTTAAATGTAACACGGGGAAGTTTATTCTTCAAGGGCAGCATGCGCTGAATTTGTAAATGAAACAATGCAATGTAAAGTTGTTAGCCAGCAGTAACCTCTTCATTAGTTATAGATCTCTTTAATTTGGAATTATTTAGATGACGTTTACTTCTGCAGAGATTGTGTATATTGACATATTGGTAGATTGCAATGACAGAAGTTTGAGTGGCCTTTTGTGGTTGAAATGTTCTGTAATGGGTAATTTTCTCATTATCGGTTCATATGTTTTGTTTCATTGCTCACTGGAAACAAATTCAAACCTACAAATGTAAAATGCACTCTAACAAGTGGTGTTCTTTTATACAAGGAATATAATTTAATACAATCAGGAAGGTGTGCCAAAGAACACATGCATGTATGTATGCATGCATGTATGCATAGTCCAAAAAATGTGTGCAAGGGCCCTATGGTTTGAAAACTGCCCAAATGTAAACTTAATTTGCCACTGGCCAGATGTATTTTCTTTGAAAGGGGATTTCAATTCAATTTCAATGAATATGAGTTTTAAAGGCAGAGAAGCTTGCTGTTCAAGCTAAGTCATTTTTTATTTTGAGACGGTATTGTTTTGTTTAGCAAATGGCTATCACTGTTTCTGGAATAAAATTTGAAATAAAAGTTATAAATATACAAAAAAAAGCCACCAATTCACAAAACTGGAAACTAGGTAAAAGAAAAACCGTGAAAGCTAAACTTTAAACAGCAGTGTCAGTGGTCTAAAAGTTTTAAATATCTCTAATCACTGTAGAAGTAAAAAAGAAAACAGTATGTACACTGACAGGTTTGAACAGTATTTATGGTAAATGGGGAAAAATAGCCAAGTAATGGGACACTGGAATGGCTGGGGTTGTGCTGCCAGAGGGGCTGCTGTGGGGGGGAGGCTTATCCATAACCCTGCATAGGGCCCCATTTGACCCATGATCTGGCTCAGGGTTTGATCATGACCTGAGGTTGATGCATATGCTAAGTTGGAAGCTGCAGTGAAGATGGTTGTAGGTCACAATTTTTCCATTTGTACTGTACTTCATACCAGATGGAGATTTCTCAGAAGAGGCCACATTTGTATGAAAGCTGCATGTCTTTTTGAAGAAATGATTTCCAGGATAAGCGGTTCTTTCCCCAGGGTTCAACCAGTGAGTATTCCTGATGGTCTGGGATGGGTGATCCAGGCTTATGTTGAGTTCAGTTTCATTAGGAAATGCTTATAGGTTCATAAGTTCATAGGAGTGCACTAGGCTAATGGCCCTGGAGCCTTTACAAGCCTAGCCAAAAAGATTCTCTGGCAACATGCCACCCGACATTATTGACCCATTCTTCGGTCCAGCAGGGCCACTGAAATTATCCCCCAGGTAAATTTTCTATTTCAAATGGTTATGCACATGGTTTCTTCTATGCTTCCAACAGTCTAAACTTTGGATACAACTCTTTGAGGTTGATAAGATCATGCCTTGATTTGCTAGCTCCAGTTATACTTCAGACACCTTGAGGACTGGGATATTTCCATCTATGCTGCTTAAACAATCCCAGTCCTCAAGATCAAGACACCATCTTTGTATGTTAACATACTGAGGAGTTGGTACCCTGTTTCAAGTCTTCCATTTGCTAGAAAGTTAACTAAGATGGTGGTCTATGCACAGATGTATTCATATCTGACATATCAGATTCTTGTCTGTCTGGTATTAGATACAACACAAAGTCAGCTCTCATTATGATGGTGAATGATCCTGATAGTGAATGGCCAGTGTAAATATTCCATCTTCTTACTAATTGATCTCTTAACAGATTTTAACATTGGCGACCATGGTTTGTACCATAATTCTTAGTATATCTCATCATTATATGGCAAATACTTAGCCTTAGGCATTTAAATATTAAGCATAACAAACTAATAAAGCAAATGATAAATAAATGCATAAATATATAAATGGGAAATTCAGTGCTGGCTGGTCATTCCCATACCCCATGGCCAAGTCTTTTCGTGCTCAGTTTAGTAACCACTCCTAAGTCATTTGGGTTCACAGCCATGCCTTTATTCCTCTCTACTACAGAGGTCCATTTTTAATAGATTTTTGAGTCTACAGGATGTAAGAAATGTACATATTGGGTATAAGGAAATTCTACACAAAAGCTATTCAGCCATTATGTATTGAGGCACAGGAGAAAGTGAGATGGTATGAACCTCATTGACCCAGTCAAGTAACCACTGGACTAACTACAATGAAGGTCGTAGATTCATAGATAATCCAAGGATGTTTATACCTTGCCAGAACCCTCCCTTAGGCCACACCTCCTTTTTCCAGAAGGCCATAGAAGTCAATCCCAAAGTAAATGTGTGGACACCCATCCAGCCATCTAGTTTAAGCTTAAAGGGAGATAGTGGGTCACACTGCTTGATAAACAAGGGAAGTTTATTTCAGAGGCTTGAGATGTGCATGTCCTCCACTACATTTTATTTTCTGGTGAATATTTAGGTCACTGTTTCTAATATTGATAGACAGATTGGAATTGCAGGGAGGCCCAGAACAATCAAGTCTCTAATGGTGAGGTAAATGGCACAAAAATCTTGCCTCAAAAATGTATAAGACATTGATTAAAGGGATATAGGTTTCATCCTTTCTTGGTAGCTTAAAACGTTTAGGACTGGAAATCTTTTTGGTTAGGAATCTTTGAGGTCTTTCTAATCATATGATGTGTTTAATAAGGTACATCCCAAAGGGGATGTTTTACTTGATAATTGGCCTGATCAATACTGAGTACAAGGGAGTAATTACCTCTTCAGACCTTGATGATATTCATTTGGCAATTAGCTGGGCTAAGTAAAAGGATTTCCTGACAATCTTCACATGATGGTCAAAAGAGAGGGAGCTATCAAGCCAAGTATCTAGGTCCCTGACAAGATTTTCATTTTATAGTGGTATGTTGTCTACAATTAATGATGAGGGAAGGAGTGGTTTACCAAAACTGATGAGGCTAAACTTTTTAGCATTTAATTGAAGACCATTTTACATCATCAAGATTTCACTAGAGGAAATTTAATTCTGATGGATTTGGGTGTCATAAGATAACTTAACACAACCTCCGGTTTTCAGCCATCTCCATACCTTGTTAGCCAGAGGTCTTGGATCTCTGTTTGAAGATCTGTAAAGTAAATACTAAAAAGGAGACAACCCAGTACCGAGTGATGAGAGACACCTGCAACTCATACTTTGTGGGTTCTATATTTTAGTCAGTTTGCTATCCATCTTACCATATATTGGGTCAATTTTTAAAGCATTTAGCTTTTGTATAATGCCAGCATGGGGAATGGTGTCAAAGACCTTGACCAGGTCAAGATATGCTGTGTGATTTGCATGGCTACCATCTACAGCCACTGCAACCATTTCAAAGAAATTTACTATATTAAACAAAGATGATCTACCTACCTAAACCAAACTTTTGGCAGGGGGAGGCAAGTCTATGGGGATTTTCAATATTGCATCAGTTTTGTTGTATTCTATGGCTTTACAGATGGGGCCTGTAAAGACGGTAGGTTTTAATTACCCAGGTCAGTTATAAGGCCACACTTCTATAGGGGCATTACCACTGTAGTGCACAACTCATCAGGGACCTAACCAAAAGCTATACTTAGGTTAAACAGTTTAAGGAGTATATCTGTAATGGGTGTGTTTAACACTGTTAATTAAGCAACCAGTTAAATTATGTCCCATGAAGAAAGTAGTTTTGGACTTGGTTAGCACTTTCAATAAATAATCTTTAGAGATAATTGAGGTAGTAAAAGATTTATACAGTTTGGGGCTTTTAATAGAATTCTCAGATAGCAAAATTTGTTTGCAAGGATTTTGGCAATGTCTATTGGGTCAGAATACAAGGTGTCATTAGAAGTAAGTTCAGAGCAATGCAGAAGTAGTATTGTTTTAGTTTCCTAACATAGCCAAAGAAGGATTTATAATTATCTTTGATATCATAAATCAGTCCAAGTTAATGGGCTCCTACGCTGGATCCGATAGTTTTCTTCAGGTTTTTGATATTATCCTTTAGAAGAGGAGTTGCAGCAGAAATAAAATAGAATTGGCCTGTGTTTTTATCATAAAATAATTGTTACACATTTTCTGTTAAGTGAATGAGGAGGAGTGCCATTGTTGTGCCACAATACAGAATCTCAGAGTGAAGTGATGTAGTGCAACAGTTGTGGTGGGGGAGTTGTTTGTGTTGGGAGTAGGGTGGCCCTGGAAAGCATAGCTATATTAAGCAAAGTACTAAAACAAAATATTTCTGTTTGTTTGCTAGGGGGTACAGAGGGTCCACGTTTTTCAATGCTGTTTCTAAGTTAATAATGCTAGATTTGATTAAAGTGTATTGGTTGTGTTTTGAAGCAAGTTTAAGTAACAATTGGAGCTGAATATACAATTTTTAATTCAAAAAGTGTATAGTTCTTGCATTTTATTTTGTACATAAGAATGGCACCCTAAGTTTTTTTCTCAAAGCTGAAAATTCCTGCCACAACATCATGAAATAATAATCCACAATGTCTCACTACCTAAATTAAAGTCAAGTTACTGCATTTCCATACTAAAGATATAAGCAGTAGTTTCTTGCTTCCTAGAAAGACAAGTTTTCAACTAATTCTTGAGATGAAACATCTCACACCAGAAGTTAACACATGATGATGTAGTAGTGACACCATAGTAAAAAGCTGCTCATCTAAAGAGTCAAGTTCTTTTTACCCATAATGCTTTGCAGTTGTAGTAACTCAATACCCAACAACTACCATGATGTCATTTTGTAGGTGTGGTTACAGACAAAACTGCTTAAACGGTGCCAATAAAAAAATCAAACCACAGTATACATTTTCATTTTTTTTTTTTTTTTTTTTGCAAAATCACTTTTAACATGAGGAGTATAATAGGAAATTAAATTAATCATAAAACAAAGATACATCTGAAAGTGAACGATACACCTTAAGGCTTGACGTCTTACTAATGCAAATGTTGAAGTTCACCAGAAGATCAATCTAGTCAAAAACATACAACCATTCTAGACATTTTCTCATATTTACAGTTAGAGATAGACTTACTGTAGGATTCATATAACCTAAAGTGATATGTTTAATCACTTAGATACCTTATCCATTCATATCCTTTTTCATATAGGTGATTGCAGTAGAGAAGAGGAGTGGAATTCACCAGAGTGAGTGACAATTTCTAAGCCTTTTCCACAGTCCCTGTACAAGATGCTTGAACTTGCTTTCTTAGAATTCTTTGTACTCCTTGAACTCAGTCCCAAACCTCAATCTCAGGAGTCAGAGATGGAAGCCTAATTGATCCAGCAGTCATGCACTATCACCTGTAAAGTTTATGGGGAAAGTTCATGTTTTATAAACTATTTCTAACACCACTCCCTATAACTGTCCCTACTCTTGGCTTTAGTGAGCATCCTTCTACTGGCATTGCTGTTCATGAACTTATTTTAATACCTGACTTGGACAATCTGAGTGAAATGTATCCGGAGCTTGAGAAACTCTGTGGATGCTACGAATAATCATTAACAGGCAAATCACTGGTAAGCTTTTAGGTCATGGTTGAAGTGGGGCCCAAATGGTCCAGTCTATTTTTCTGTGCAAATAAATAAATAAACAAGCAAACAATTAATTTATTATTTATTTGTTGCTGTTTTCCATGAAAATCCAACTGGATAATCCCCATTTTCACCGGAAGCCAGGCAGAAAAGATCCATTTGCTTACATTGCATTATAATAAGTTACAGTTAAACACAGACTAGTAACATTTCTTTTTGTGTTTACATTTTAAGATTTTACAGAGGTAGAAGTTACTAAAGAGAAAGCCTACATTCAACTTAGTGGATTGTACAGGCAGCAGTTATGTATAAAACTTGTTTTGTCATTTCAGTGTCAGAGGTTGAGAGTATTCTGTTTAAGGAGAGTATGTGGTGTATCGTACAGTGAGTACAAAGTGGTAAGCATGTGCAGGATCAGGACTGGTTAAGATTTTGTTTAAGCAGTGGTTTAAAACTATTGAGTTTGTTGGAGAGTTTTATTTGTGTAGGGATACTATTTCAGAGTTTAGCAACACATTGGGAGTAGAGCCTCCTGCAACATTATTTGACTTATTTGTGAGTAATAACAATTTCTTACTAGAATGGAGGCCCCATGCTGGGCAGTAAAGCAGTAATACGTTTTGTAGTACAGGGCATTTTTCTTGATGATGAATGAGTTTATGTGCTTCAGTTAGTTGCGAATATGTTAGGTAATTGTGTAGTTCAAGCCAGTTTAATTGCTTTAAGCTATGACAATGGTAGGTCTTACAGGTTCATAGGTTGGTACTAGGCTATCAGCCCTAGGGCCTATACAAGCCTAGCCATAACAATTCCCTGGATATTTTTTCCCACAGTATTTACTACCCTGTACCCCTGTCTAGCAGGATGACTGACATGATCCCCGGGGTGAATTTCCTATCTCCCATCCAATCATCAAGGTTCGTTTGGAAGAGGGCCAAGGACGTGCTCTGCTTGACATGTATGAGCAGTCTATTCCAGACTATGGAGATTCTCTGGGTCAGGAACCTATCCCTCCAGCATGTTTTGTTCATTGTGATGACAGGGTTTAGATCCCTGGAGCGTGTGGCTCTGAGGGATTGTGATTTCTTTAAGTGGAGCATGTCCAACAGCTCAGGGTTTGACATGGCCTTGTATGTTAAGCAGAGATCGTCTTTGAGTAGACGATATGCCACAGAGTATAGCTAGAGTTTTTTAGACGGTCAGCATATGGCATCTGCTTTAGGCCTGTGATTCTTTCAGTGAGGTATTTCTGTGGCTTTTCCAGCTGTTGCAGATGTCTTGTGAGGTACATACCAAATGGGGTGTTATACTATATAATGGGTCTAATGAGGGATGAGTACAGTGGGACACTGACCTCCTTTTTCCTGGATGAAAAGCCCTTAGTGATGAGGTGTGCCACAGAGAAGGATTTCCTGACTGTTGTGGTGATGTGGTTATGGAAGCTGACACCACTGTCCATCTGTGTCCCTAAGTCTCTCATCAAACTTTCGGTGTTTAGTGTACTGCCACCTATGTGGTAATTCATGGGTACATGTTTTTTCCCAAAGGGGATAACCATACATTTCTTGGCATTAAGCTTGAGCCCATGGCTCTGGCACCAAACATCTATTTCTGTAAGGTCCTTTTATACAATACCCACATCATTTGGGGATTCAATAATGGCTCCCAGTTTGCAGTCATCTGTGAACTTTGTTAGCCAGAGTCCCTTAGTGTTGGCCTGTACTTCAGAGAAGTAGATGCCAAACAGAAGTGGTCCCAGGACTGAACCCTGAGGTACTCCACTTGTCACTTGTCTGGAGCTGGATGTGGAGTCATCTACTTTTACAATCTGGGTTCTGTCAGTAAGCCAGATGGCAACCCATCGAGTGACGTAGGGATTTATGCCCAGCTTAGTAAGTTTATCTATGATTCCAGAGTGGGGGATGGTGTTGAAGGCCTTGGCAAGGTCCAGATAGGCTGTCTAGACCACCTTACCCTCGTCCACAGCTCAGGTTCAGGAGACAAGATCGGCCCTTCACAAACCCAAACTGGGTGGGGTCCAGTGTCTGAAGGTTGCCAATGTCTTTGTTTATAGGTTCCATGATAATGCATTCCATGCCCTTGCAGATCAGGTTCATCAGACTGATGAGACGGTAGTTCCCAGGATCCAACGTGGATCCCCCCTTGTGGAGTGGGATAACTGTAGCTGTGCGCCACTCCGTGGGCACGAAGCCCGAGGTGAGGCTATGATTAAACATGACACTTAGGTGAGGTGCCATTTCATTTTGTAGTTCATGTAGTGCACAGCCCGGGATGTCATCTCGTCCCATGGATGCTGTATTCTTAGCCTTTGAGAGTGCGGTTTCTACCTGTGTGACCGTGATTACCGGAATTTGGCAATCTTTTGGTATTGAGATGGGCCCTTTAGGGGGTGAGAGGGGGTGAAGTTGGCACAGAATCGATCTGTCAGGATATTGGCAATATCCTTGGGATCAGTATATTTAATGCCATTCTGTTGTAGCTCAGAGCAGATCTGAGCATTGCCATTTAGATTCTTGACATAACCATAGAATGCCTTGTGGTTGTCTTTGGAATCTTTGGCAATTTTATTTTTGTAACTAGCTTTTGAAGATTTTATGAGGGATCTCAGCTTCTTACTGAGGCTGGTAAGGGAGTTTTTTTGCATCCTGAGATTTTCCTCTTTTCTGCAACAGTTTCTTCCTTCTGTTGTATAGTTTGTTTATGGCAGGGGACCACCAGATTGGCTTCCTTTTTTTTGGAGGAGAGCATCTTGGTTCTATTTGGGATGGCATGATTCATGCATGAGTGGATGTGCTCGTACAGTGCCTTAGTGTAGGATTCAGCAGTCGAACTTTCAGATCCTATCTGCATGGGTGTCATGAAGTTTGTCACTTCTGACTTGAGTAGCATGAAGTTGGCTTTGGAGAAGTTTTTTTTACGGAGGTTTCCTTACTGGGGGTGGGATGTGGATGTCAAGGGTGATTTGCTTATGGTCAGACCTGACCAATGAGGGGTTGACCACTGGTGTGGAGCATCTATCTCCCATGTTGGTAATGACCAGGTCTAGGATATTGGATCCCCTGGTGGGATTAGTTGATCCAGGGTATTGGAATTTATGAATTCAAAGAACCGTTGGGAAAAGGTGTTGGTACCCAAGTAATTTTCCCAGTTAATGGCAGGGTAGTTGAAATCACCCAGTATTAGGGTGTTTGGTTGTATCTTAATATTTTTCAGTATGTTCAGAAAGGTGTAGTGAGAATCTTGGAGCATGGTGGGGGATCTGTAGCAAGCTACAATTTGGATTGCAGTCTTACCTAGTGTTAGTTGCACCTGGAGAATTTCAGATGCATTGTGCTGGGCAACTAGCCTGGAGGTGTGAATATGGACACTCCTCCACCTTTAGTGTTTTGGTATTGGTTTGGTGGCTGAAAAGTGTGGTAAGAGTTGTAGCCTGGTATTGCAGGGGTGCTCTCTGGAGCCTTGAACCAGGTCTCAGTTACTGCACAGATATCAATGTTCTTCATTTTTGGGAGTGCTTGAGAGAGTGCATTTTGAGGTTTAGACTTCTAGCATTGAGTAGCATTACCTTCAGAATTTGCATGCTTGTATCTGTTACGGTGGTGGTTTTGTCCTTTGAACCTTGCCTAAAAAATGCGCTATAGAGGTGGCAAGAGCTTTAGCCAGTAACCTGAATCCCAGGAATGACAGGTGCAGACCATCTCTGGCAAAGCATCGTGGTTTGTCGATCATGTCTTCCCAGGCAGACAGATACTGGATCCCCTTTGAATGACACCAGAAGCTTAGCCAATTGTTGAAGTCAATCATTTTGTCCTTATACTGTGGTATCATTCTGGGCGAAGGCAGGATGCTTCTCAGGGCTAGGGTCATACCTGCCTGGGCCACATGATCTGAGAGCTCTTCCACGTCTCTTTTCATGTAGTCCGGGGAGGTATGTCTCAAGTCATTCACTCCAACATGGACAATGACAGAGTCGTATTTGTACTTGTTGTGGAGTGACTTGAGTACATGCATTATGTGGCAGATCCTGGCACCAGACAGGCAGCTGACTGTAATTTTCTCCTTGTTCAGCCTGGTGAGTGGGACATCAGTGTTCCTGACTATAGAGTCACCTATGACTAAAGTGTTGGGTGCATTGTCTTGCCTTAGGGGCTGCTGTTGGGTGGCACACTGGTGTTGTGAGCTATGTGTCACTTTGGTTGTGACTGGTGTTTGTTTGCATTTCAGCTTCAGAAGTCCTTGTTGCTTGGGCAGGTTAATGTTAAGGGCCTCCACATATGTGGGTTTAGTGTTGCTATGTGTGGGTGCTGATGGTGTGGGTTTTGCAGGGCTATGTGTTGTTTGAGGTCTAGTGCAGGTGTTAACCTTCTCCTCTTGACTGTCTAGCACAATCTTGGCTGGAGAGAGCTTTGCTTCCAGTTTGGCTATGTAAGTGCATCTCTCGCAGGTTGTAGTGTTGGGTGGTAGGAGGAGAGGGGTGTCTGTGTACATGAGGCAGTTACTGCATTGCCCCAGTATGCCCAGATTCACCAGGTGGACAGGAAAAATCACTGGAAATTGACCCTTGGACATGCCTGTTTAGGTGCCTTTTTTGTAAAGTACAAGAGCTGTTTTCCCTTACCTTTGCAATGTACTTTGCAATTATAGGCTGTTTAATGCCTACAATTAATTTCTCCTTATCCACAAGGAGAGTTGAGTGCTTGTATCAGTTTCAGGCTTCCTAGTGCTTTCCAGCAGATTCTAGAGCTAGTGCTGGTCACAGGGGTTCAGATGTTAGTGCTACTACTGAGAAACCAGCTAGTTCTAAGGGAAATTTTGAAGAGCAGACTTTCTGGCACCTGAAATAGTTTAACCATAGCCCTGCGGTGCTGCACGATGTGAAAAATGGGCAAACACATGCATTTTTAAGCCAGAAAGTTGATAGGGATAGAAATCATCCCAAAAAGGCTAATAAAATTACAATTTCAGAGCTGGAAACCACTCCTCTAGTGTTAGATAGGCAGTACAATGTTCACCACTCCCACTGGTAAGCAGTAGGACTTCCCTCTACCACAGCAAGGTCTGGATAGCTCTAAATACAGAAAATAAAGTCCTGAGACAAGCAAAGCCTGGGATCTAGACTTTACTGACCTGGAAAGGTGGGAAACGAGTAAACAAGACAGTCGTTTTTTTGGTTAAAACAGGCTAAATAATGCAATAATACAGTAAATAAACACAGAAAAGGCTAACACACTTGAGTGTGTAGTCCTAAACAGTAAATACAATTAAAACTCTACAAAATTAGCAATTTAAAACTTTTTTAAATGAAGCAAGGCAAGTGCACAACTGAAAAACAATTTAAGTGACAGTAATACAGTAGAATAAGAGAAGTCTATGTATACAGAAAAGCAGCTAAAACATACTTAAAAAATTTCAGATGCAGTGCAACCTAGAGCACTTGAGTTGTAGCAATATTAAGGCAAATACAGTTTTAATAAATGCACTAAAATATACTCTGTATTTCCAAAATGTTTGAGAAGCACAGTTAGAACACAAAGAGATTCAGGCAATTTTTTTAAAGAAAGGGAGAAAGGAGGAACAGAATGCCTTCTCAGATGTTCTGTCTGTATTAGGTAGAATGAGCTAATGACACTAGACTGGGAGGAGTGTCCCAGATCAAATTCACAGTAGGGGTGGGCAACTGCAAAGTCACCAAGTATAACTACAAGATACCAACAGGGAGGGAGGGTGGGGACCAATACTAAAGCTATTAGCCTACACTCTTTTAGACAGTAAACACTACAGAAATCTTTATGACAGCAGTGAGACACAGAATTAAAGTTTTTAAACAGATAATGGAGCAAGGAGACTCTACAGAATGCTTTTAACTGTAAGCAAATCAGTTACCCATGCAGATTAGTTAATAGCAAGAAAATGCAGTAAAAAGTATGCAGCAGGCAATAAAAAGTACTATATATATATAAATTGCTAGAAGCAATAACCAGTATAAATAAGCCAAAAAATAGGATACTTATTGTTATATACCTCAGATCAGAGTTGTAGTCAATGCCACTCCTCCACTCTGCACAGTGTGTATAGACATAAATCCTCTCAAAGTTAGGACTTAAATACCAGAAGATACAACCTTAGCCAACTTTTTCTAAAAAGAGCACAAAAGAACCAGCTCTCACTAGCCAGCAGCCAATCAACACTATCCTACCGCAAAGGTAAAGAAAGGCGTCTGCTAATTCAAGATGGCCTAGTCATGTGCTCAGAACAATCACTGTAAAAACAAACAGCTCCAGAGCCAGCAAATCTGAACTGGGACAATACTAAAGCTATTAGCATATACTCTTTTAGACAGTAAACACTACCGAAATCTTTATGACAGCAGTGAGCCACAAAATGAAAGTTTTTAAACAGATAAAGGAGCAAGAAAACTCTACAGAATGCTTTTAACTGCAAACAAATCAGTTACCTGTGCAGATTAGTTAATTGCAATAAAATACAGTAAAAAGTATGCAGTAGGCAATAAAAAGTGCTATATATAAATTGCTTGAAGCAATACCCAGTATAGATAAGCCAAAAAAACAGGATACTTATTGTTATATATCTCAGATCAGAGTTGTAGTCAATGCTCCTCCTCCACTCTGCTCAGTGTGTATAGACAGAAATCCTCTTAAAGTTAGGGCTTAAATACCAGAAGATACAACCTTAGACAACTTTTTTTAAAAAAGCACAAAAGAACCAGCCCTCACTAGCCAGCAGCCAATCAACATAATCCTGCCACAAAGGTAAAGAAAGGCTTCTGCTAATTCAAGATGGCCTAGTCATATACTCAGTTCAAACACTGAAAAAACAAACAGGCCCAGAGCCAGCAAATCTGAACTGGGACAATAATAAAGCTATTAGCCTACACTCTTTTGAAAGTAAACACTACAGAAATCTTTATGACAGCAGTGAGCCACAAAATGAAAGTTTTTAAACAGATAATGAAGCAAGGAGACTCTACAGAATGCTTTTAATTGCAAACAAATCAGTTACACGTGCAGATTAGTTAATAGCAATAAAATGCAGTAGAAGGTATGCAGCAGGCAATAAAAAGTGCTATATATAAATTGCTAGAAGCAATAACTAGTATAAATAAGCAAAAAAAAAGGATACTTATTGTTATATATCTCAGATCAGAGTTGTAGTCAATACCCATCCTCCACTCTGCTCAGTGTGTATAGACAGAAATCCTCTCAAAGTTAGGGCTTAAATATCAGAAGATACAACCTTAGCCAACATTAAAAAAAAGCACAAAAGAACCAGCCCCCACTAGCCAGCAGCCAATCAACACAATCCTGCCACAAAGGTAAAGAAAGGCTTCTGCTAATTCAAGATGGCCTAGTCATGTGCTCAGAACAATCACTGCAAAAACAAACAGGCCCAGAGCCAGCAACTCTGAACTGGGACAATACTAAAGCTATTAGCCTACACTCTTTTAGACAGTACACACTACAGAAACTTTATGACAGCAGTGAGCCACAAAATGAAAGTTTTAAAACAGTTAAAGGAGCAAGGAGACTCTACAGAATGCTTTTAACTGCAAACAAATCTGTTACCCATGCAGATTAGTTAATAGCAATAAAATACAGTAAAAAGTATGCAGCAGGCAATAAAAAGTGTTATATATAAATTGCTAGAAGCAATAACCAGTATAAATAAGCCAAAAAACAGAATACTTATTGTTATAGATCTCAGATCAGAGTTGTAGTCAATGCCCCTCCTCCACTCTGCTCAGTGTATATAGACAGAAATCCTCTCAAAGTTAGGGCTTAAATACCAGAAGATACTTTTAAAAAAGCACAAAAGAACCAGCCCCACTAGCCAGCAGCCTTTCAACCAAATGCTGAAAGTAGAAATAAACCAAGAAGAATAAATGCTCACACAGCACAGGACCCGGGTGTTCACAATTGAAATGATAATGTCTCAAAATAGACAAAAGCAACTTTATTCCACAAAAAATCAGTAAAGGTTGAGTGCTTTCACTCGGTCAATACCGAGCTTCCTCAGGACAAATGGCAAATGACTACCATATCAGTTCTTAAATAGTAATTCCTAATCACATGGATCTTCTTCCCTAATCAACATTTAAAGTGCTACCATGTAAAAATAATAAATGATTCAAATACTACTACATTGTCATAGTGATAAATAGGTAAAACCTGAATATTAAAATATGGTTAAATAGCGTGTGACCTTAATAAAATAATCTCAACCTTTACTGATTTTTGTTGAATAAAGTTGCTTTTGTTTATTTTGAGACATTATCATTTCAATTGTGAACACCCGAGTCCTGTGCTGTGTGGGCATTTATTCTTCTCAGCAGCCAATCAACACAATCCTGCCACGAAGGTAATGAAAGGCTTCTGCTAATTTGAGATGGCCTAGTCATGTGCTCAGAACAATCACTGCAAAAACAAACAGGCCCAGAGCCAGCAAATCTGAACTGGGGCAATACTAAAGCTATTAGCCTACACTCTTTTAGACAGTAAACACTAGAAATATTTATGACAGCAGTGAGCCACAAAATTAAAGTTTTTAAACAGATAAAGGAGCAAGGAGACACTACAGAATGCTTTTAACTGCAAACAAATCAGTTACCCATGCAGATTACTTAATAGCAATACATTACAGTAAAAAGTATGCAGCAGACAATAAAAAGCGCTATTTATAAATTGCTAGAAGCAATAACCAGTATAAATAAGCCAAAAAACAGGATACTTATTGTTATATATCTCAGATCAGTAGAAGGTCAATGCCCCTCAGTGGCAAATTTAGCTATTTTGCTGTAGCAGGAGGAAAGTTTATTTTTTTAAGTATTGTTTAAGTTTGTTAGGATAGGACCAGTCTATAAGAGAATTGACAGTAAGAAGGTGGTGGCTAGAGTTTTTTCTTGCAGTATTTGTAAGGAATCCATTGATACTATAAAGGGAGCCTAGTTTCTGGTGTGTAGATGTAGTGGTCTGTAGTATATACTGGTCATATTTGAGACTGTCACCTATTATAATGCCTAGAAGTTTACTGTGAGTTACAGTTTTAATGACAACATTATTTACTGACTTTATGGTATAAAATTGCTTTTGATTTTAACAACTTTTTGAGATAAAAAGCATTAACTTAGTTTTCTTGGGGTTGAGTAGTAGGTTTCATTCTTTGAGCCAGATTTCTAGAGGACAAAGATTTTTGGAAAAAATATTAGAGCTTATTTATTGTTGAGGCTGCACATGTTAATGCTGAGTGGTCTGCATATTGAACTAAACTAGCATGGTGAGTGGAGGTCATTAATAAATAGATTAAATAGGAGATGTCCCAGGACAGAGCCCTGAGGGACACCTATAGCAACTGATTGAAATTTTGTTGCCATTTAATGGCTTGTTGCCTTCCAGATAGGTAACCAAGAAACTACGACAAGGAGTATTGTGAAAGCCCTATTGAGGGGAGCTGAACGAGCAGTTGCTGGTGCGCGACAGTATTAAATGCCTTTGCCAAGTCTAAGAGCATGGTGGACACAAGCAGACCACTGTTTCTATGTTGGTTTATTATATTGGTAAAATGTAGTAAGGCAGTAGTGGTGCTGTGCTGGAGCCTAAAGCCATGCTGTGTTTCTGAGAGCAACTTATTTGACATTAGGAATTGTACCAGCTGTATATAGATGCATTTCTCTAATATTTTGGAGATGGGGGTAGAGTCACTATTGCTCTGCAGTTATTAAACTCAGTAGATGTGCCTCCTTTGTGCTGCCTTTTTGCAGTGGTATGATGTAGGATTTTTTCCACAGTGACAGGATCTATCTTTCTGCTGTAGACATATTAATTAGTGTAGACACAAGGAAGGCTATGACTTCTGTGGGAATTTTAAGTAGTATGATGGTTGTTGGTCTACAGGTATGGAAGTAGTTTAAGTTTAAGGAACAACTTCATTATGAGCGAGGTGGGTACTGGACTAAAACTGAAGAGTTGTTGGTAGTTTGGTTAGACAGGGTTAGAGAGAGAGGGACAGATGTAGTAGTGTCTAAGAGAGATAATACTAATGTATAAAGTAAAAATTAAACTGTGTGGGGATAGAGTCTGTCATTGTGAAGATATGTGAGGCTGCTAGCCTAGCTAGATAGAATTTTGTAGATAATTATATGTCATTGTAAATATGAATATAATCCACAGGCTTGTCCTCTTAAATGTAAGAAAACTGTGTTAAATGGTGAACTTCAAAAATGTAACCACAGTGCACTCTGCTGGAAGAAAGCTGATAAGTCAAGCATTGTATGATGGTTTGATCTCAAAGCTTGGAGACATAATGTCTGGATTGAGGAATTCCTTCTGTTGTTTTGAGACCAGAATTAATTGCTAGATTTTATATATATAATGTCTTTTATTGCTGTAGTTTCCTGGCCAGGTGCAAGATCAAAGAAATGTTAAAACTCTGAGTTTCTGTTAGCCTGGGTACCAGAGATGAATAATGTAATCTAAAATGAGTCGGCAGTGATGTATTATTTGTAAGACTTTCTCAGACAGAGACAGAATCAGAGCATATTGGATTTTGTCTGAAGTGCATCAATCACCAGTACTCTGCCTTTGCTCTATATGTAAAGTTTATTTAGAACTGTGATTGCTCTTAAGAGTTAGATAGGAATTTAGTCAGATTTAGTCTAGCTGTTTTCTATATTTCTGTCAGCCTATTCTACAGTATTATTTTAAGCATTTTCCTGTGATTTCTGAACTCTTGACTAGCACTGTGTTGAATTGAGAAGCTTTGTCTTGTGTTTTTATTATTTATTATTAAATACTTTTTTAAACCTTTCAACTGTAGCTGTTTTGTGTAGAGATAATTTAAGCTTTAGAGAACATTGCACGTATGTAGTGATACTGTACAAAGCCACACTAAATAAGCCTTGTTGTTCATCACACTTGCTAATTGGATAATAACATTCCACAGTAATAATTGGACACCCTTTGCTAAGGGCCTTTTTAGTAACTGAAGAGTAGTTGGTGGCAGTGATTACTACCTTATAGCCTGGCAGGAGGGGGCACAGCTGGAGGACCTGTGCCAGCCTTCCAAAGGAGTGTCGGTGTGCTTGTATATAAATCAAATCTCAAAGTGTGTGTGTGTGTGTGTGTGTGTGTGTGTGTGTGTGTGTGTGTGTGTGTGTGTGTGTGTGTGTGTGTGTGAAATACTTGGGCAGGGACATAAAGCACTGGTTAGACAGAGAGGGCACGGGAAGTTTTGGCTTGACTACTCGGCTGAGATCTGTACCGTATAGCTGTGCCAGTGGGGAGTCTTATTGGGGATCTGGAGAGAAAGGGAAAAACCAGCCCCAGACTGACTGTGATCCCTGTGTGCTCTTAAGGGAAATTGTACTTTACTGTGTGTGTATTTGTTTTCCTTCCCAATGTGGACGCCCCTCACTTGTGCTAGTGGTGAGGATTGAGGCTCCTTGATTACTGTGCCTGTGCATGGGTGTCACAGTCATGTTGTTTGTTTTTTTTTTTTTTTTTTGGAGAGGGAGTGGTGGTCTTGCCAGGGTGGAGCAGTTTATTTAGTGATGACCAAAAAAATGTTTTTATGCTTGTCTTGTAGGTTAACATAATATGTTTGTTTATCCTGTATGACATGGAGTTTTGCAAGGCTTCTAAGATGTCGAAATTGCTGGAAGGCATTTAGAGTTCTATTTTTATACCAGAAGGTCAATAAAACCCAAAAAGTCAGAAGTTTAATAAAACAAATGAACACAGTAATTAGGTCTGTCCATATGGATCCATGCAATATAACGGGTCTATATTAAATGCTCGAAGAGGCGTTCCATAGAACGCCTCTTCATCGACACGTATTCACTGACCTCACTAAACAGTGAACATTCAAAACAGTGATTCCTTTCCCTGGGAAAGAAATCGCTCGCCCTAAAAACACATACACACCACTTCAAACATAAAAGTGGGGGGCTTTGCCCCCAAACCCCCTAATGTGGGGGGCTGTGCCCCCATGCACCCCCTAACTAAATATACCAACTCTGAGATCACACTACAGTGGAGTAAAGGGCAATGTCACAGCTGAGGCCAAGTGATTTTTTTCCCTGGGAAAAAAAATCGCTGACCTGAGCCTTCACTATTTTGGGATTTCGGTCTATATGTGTCGGCGAAATGGCATTCGCTGTAATGCTGTTTCGTTGACCTAATATAGACCTGATATAACAGAAGTAAACAGGAGATATTACTGTGCAGCTAAATAAATAACAGATAACATTCTACCACAAGAATACAGGGTAGTAAGGGAAAGGAAGGGGAGAAATCAATACCATCATGGAAGTATTGAATATTGAAAACTATAAAGCAATTAAGACAAGAAGTGTCACTGTTAGAAGAGTATAGAAGAGGGAACAGATCAACAAAATACTCAGAAAGATACACATGATAAAATCAGTGCACAGTATTATACTGGATCAGGATTTATCATGCACTATCACAAATAATAAAGTAAAAATATCAGCACAGGTAGAAAAACATAGAAGATACATAGATAAATATAAATACAAATTACAAAATAAGCAATTTACTGATGACCCAGAAATGTTTTATAGAGAACTGGGAAACAAGGCAAAAGGAATTGAAAGACCACCTAAAAAGAAGAAATAGATACATTCTGGAGAGGTATTTATGAAGATCCTGTGGAATATGACAAAGATGCTAAATGGATAAAGGCAGTAAAAGAAAGAATAAAAAGTTCAAAGGTACAAAATATGAAATGGGATGAAGTAACAGCCAGAGAGATTGAAATAAAGTTAAAAAAAAGCCTCCAATTGGAAAACCCCAGGCCCAGATGCAGTACCTAACTTCTGGTTAAAAGTATTAACATCTTTGCACAAACATTTATCCATGAGTAAGAACTATTTATATGCTCACCCCAATCAGACACTGACCTGGCTAGCAACAAGAAAAACAATGCTCCTACTTAAGAGTGAACCTGCAAGCTACCCTTAAAATTATAGACCAGTAACTTGCCTTTTGACGACGTATACACTACACCAGAATTGATGCTGACAGAGTTTATAGTCAATTAGAAAAAAATCAATCGTGGCAATAAAACAAAATGGTAATAAAAGAAAGTCATTTGGAACAAAGGCTAATTTGTTGCTAAATAAAGTCATAATGGAGAACCGTAAAAAGGGGAAGCATCTAAGTATGGCATGGACTGTTTACAAAAATCATTTGAAAGTATCCCACATTCATAGATAAAAGAGTGTTTAAAAATGTATAACTGATCAATTACATTACATTACATCAAACAGTGGCAGACCACTTTGCAATTAAGCCATGATAAAAGACAAACAATTATTCCAGGGATATAAATTCAAACGGGGATATTCCAGGGTGACTCCCTGTAACGACTGTTATTCTCTCTTGGTCTTAACCCATTAAGCTGTCTACTTAACAGATTAGGTCATGGGTATAATTTGGCTCCTAAAAAACAGCAAAGTGTAAAGACCTCTCATCTTCTCTTTGTCAATGATTTAAAACTGCATAGCTCATCAGATGAGGAACTGAAAGCACAACTGCAACTAGTCAACACTTTTTCAGATGAGATAAGAATGTCATTTGGTCTTGATAAATGTGCAAAAACAACCTGTAAAGCAGGAAAGCCACAGCACCAAGAAAACATCAGTTTGGGACAAGAATGTGATATAAAAGAACTTAGGTAAGAGGGAGTATACAAATATTTGGGAATTGATGAAGGAGCAACAATAAAACATGAACAAATGTGAATAAAACTTAGTAAGGAATATTTTAGAAGACTTAAATTAATCCTGAAAACAGCATTGACTTCTAGGAACAAAATTCAAGCTATAAACCAATTTTGCTTATCGTGTTCTTACAGTTTTGGAGTGATTGACTGCCCCAAAAGTTGTTGGATAGATTAGACAGGAAAACAGGAAGGATGTCTCATGCTCATAAAATGATTTATAAAAATCAGTGCATACCAATATTATATATTCCCCGTTATGAAGGAGGCATGGGCCTACTTGAAATTGATTACATTTATGGATATGCATCTGTGGGACTGCATACATATCTGCTTACCTCACCCAAACCAGGTTTCGGTAGCTATGACTATATCAGGAGTGCATGTGACAAGGTAAGCATGTATGTCATGGATTTTACTGCACATACATATTAGTTTCATATTTAGTATGGTGAGTTTGGGTTCTGTTTTGTTGAGATCTTTTAGTTGACTCATTTATTTTGGGTTTGGAAATGATGAGTTTATGATCAATGGGACCTGGAATAAGGTGAATAGCTCCTCTAATTCTTTTAATTGATATTTTACAGAGGGAAGAGTGTGGCCAGTTATATTTTGGTCTTGATTTGGTATTTGATTGTAAATTTAGATACTTAGTTTTGAGATATTTATAGGTAAATCAGATGTGGTTTGTTTGTAGAGATAAGGTGATATGGAGAATGCAGGCTGGGCTGATGTTAATATTCTTTGTAAGGACTGGTTGAAGTTCTAAGTATTTGAAGGAGGTAGATTTGATAATTGGTGATGAAGGCTAGTAAAGTAAGGTAGAATATTAAAATAATTAGAGTTGGGGTATCTTATTTAACTTGGGTTTTATCTTTGTTGCAAATTAGGATTAGAACATGTTAGAAGGGTACTGGGGTGGTTGTTGAGCTGTAATGTGATATGGGGGCAAGGATTTGGACAGTTTGACAGTCTTGGTTGGTAAATTAGAGTGGGAGTTACTATTGGAAGTCATTCTATTGATTGCTTTCCTTCTGGGGGGAACTGATGGTATTCGTTTGAGGGATATGTGGGTGGTGTTATGGAAATATAAATGTAGAGTAAGACCAGGTGGGTGGGAAATGGGTGTAGGCTAAGGGAGCAGAGTGAGCCCGAGGGTTGGTGAGGGTGAACAAAGTGGGTTGATAACTTGGCTTAAAGACAGACAAAGATAATCAGTGACTGAATTTAAACAGTCACAAATCTGCTGAGAGAGATAAGTAAAAGGAGCAATGCAGTTTAAAAGGCCTCTGTGCCAGCAACTGAAAGTCTTGATTTTGTTGCTCTAGGACACAGTTTTAGAAGGAGAG